>NW_027190710.1:0-28901 GCF_040958095.1 Procambarus clarkii
CTCTCTCTCTCTCTCTCTCTCTCTCTCTCTCTCTCTCTCTCTCTCTCTCTCTCTCTCTCTCTCTCTCTCTCTCTCTCTCTCTCTCTCTCTCTCTCTCTCTCTCTCTCTCTCTCTCTCTCTCTCTCTCTCTCTCTCTCTCTCTCTCTCTCTCTCTCTCTCTCTCTCTCTCTCTCTCTCTCTCTCTCTCTGTCTCTCTCTCTCTCTCTCTGTCTCTCTCTCTCTGTCTCTCTCTCTCTCTCTCTCTCTCTCTCTCTCTCTCTCTCTCTCTCTCTCTCTCTCTCTCTCTCTCTCTCTCTCTCTCTCTCTCTCTCTCTCTCTCTCTCTCTCTCTCTCTCTCTCTCTCTCTCTCTCTCTCTCTCTCTCTCTGTCTCTCTCTCTCTCTCTCTCTCTCTCTCTCTCTCTCTCTCTCTCTCTCTCTCTCTCTCTCTCTCTCTCTCTCTCTCTCTCTCTCTCTCTCTCTCTCTCTCTCTCTCTCTCTCTCTCTCTCTCTCTCTCTCTCTCTCTCTCTCTCTCTCTCTCTCTCTCTCTCTCTCTCTCTCTCTCTCTCTCTCTCTCTCTCTCTCTCTCTCTCTCTCTCTCTCTCTCTCTCTCTCTCTCTCTCTCTCTCTCTCTCTCTCTCTCTCTCTCTTTTTTTTTTTTTTTTTTTTTTTTATACTAAGACTAGGATTCATAAGGGATGCCTAATTACATACCTAGTGAAACTGCAAGCAAGAGCTGTTATCCTACCTCAGCTCATCTGAAGCCTACACCTAGAAACTCATTTATTACATAAGAGTATACTTTGAAACTAACACAATGGGAACTATCATATATTTACTTATGTAAGCTAAGTTGAAACCTACTCCTAGATGCCCATTTATTTCATGAGCCTGGTATTTTTTGCTTTAGAAGGAATAGCCTTTATTCATTAAAAAACATTAAGTAACAATCATATAAGGAACAGGATGATCTTGTAGCCAGCTGTGTGCCAGAGTCTTCATGTGAACAGTTGACCTGATCTCCCGTGTATCAATCTGTTGAGCGAACAAGTTCCAGATGCGAGTAAGTCTCGGAAGGAATGAACGCTGATGGAGTGATGTTCTTGAGAATGGCACTTCCAGCATGAGACTGTTGAAGGTTGAGAGCCTAGTGTTACGAGTGGGAACTACTGGTACTCCACGGAGTTGGGCCAAGTGCGGAACTTTGAGGATGTTGGCCTTGTACATAACAGTAAGACCAACAACGTCCCGACGGTGTTGCAGGCTCTGATGTTCAGACCGTTCCCACCAGACTTGGTCAAGACTAGATATAAGCCTTCTAGCCCGTCTCTCCACTTTGTCCAACAGTCTGACGAAAGATGGGGGGCAGGCAATCCAGGAAAGGGGTGCATACTCAAGATGGGAGCGAACTTGAGCTTCATATAAGGTTTTGCATCCCTTGCTGTCAAGAAGATATGAGATGCGCCGTAGTGCTGTAAGTTTCCTGGCTGCCTTTTTAACTAGGTTTATCACATGGCTCTTCATTGTCATTGAAGAGTCGAACTTCATTCCCAAGATGTCAAATTCTTCTGTGAACTCCAGGGATTTGCCACCCATTTGCAGTTCTGTCCGATTCGCCATGTGCAGTCTAGTTATCATCATCGCTTGAGTCTTCTCAGCCGCAAATGTGACCTGCCATCTCCTACCCCAGATAGAAATTGCTGAAAGTTTGTGATTAATGATTCTTGCAGCAGTTAGCATTTCCTCCTTTCTGTATGTAAAGGTTAGAGTACAGTCATCAGCATAGGCTTGAGCTTCAGGAATGAGATGAAGAAGATCGTTGAAATAAACATTCCACAGCAGAGGGCCAAGCACACTACCCTGTGGAACGCTGGCACCAATTGAGTGGCTCTCTCTCTCTCTCTCTCTCTCTCTCTCTCTCTCTCTCTCTCTCTCTCTCTCTCTCTCTCTCTCTCTCTCTCTCTCTGTCTCTCTCTCTCTCTCTTTCTCTCTCTCTCTCTCTCTCCCCCTTTCTCCCTCCCTCGCACCCTCATATTTTCCTACTCCCTACCCTCCCTATTCAACTCTCTTCCTCTCTCTATCTCCCATTCTCAATCGCTCTCTCTTTCACGTAATGCTTTCGTCTTTCCCCTTGTCCCCCTTCCACCTCTCCCTTGCCCCTTCCACCCCTCCCTTTCCCAAGGATCCCAAGAATCAAGGGCGTCAATATGATGGCACGACTCTTTGGCACAATTTATATCCTGGGTAAGTACTCCAAGGAGCTGCGTCTACAGCCAAAGGGAGGGGGTTGTGGGGTGGGGGGAAGGCGTTGGCTGGTCTGGGAGCATGCAGCTGAAGTCTTCTCCTCTTAAGGAGGAGGAGGAGGAAGAGAGGTAAGGGAAAAGCGAATGTTTCCTAAATATATGTGACTTGAGATGTCTGTTTATATCAAGTGCTGTTGGTCTTCAGTCTTAATACGAGCTATGCTCCGCCTTGCTGTATTGTGTGTATGTATGCTCCGCCTTGCTGTATTGTGTGTATGTATGCTCCGCCTTGCTGTAGTGTGTATGTATGCTCCGCCTTGCTGTATTGTGTGTATGTATGCTCCGCCTTGCTGTATTGTGTGTATGTATGCTCCGCCTTGCTGTATTGTGTGTATGTATGCTCCGCCTTGCTGTAGTGTGTATGTATGCTCCGCCTTGCTGTATTGTGTGTATGTATGCTCCGCCTTGCTGTATTGTGTGTATGTATGCTCCGCCTTGCTGTAGTGTGTATGTATGCTCCACCTTGCTGTATTGTGTGTATGTGTGCTCCGCCTTGCTGTAGTGTGTATGTATGCTCCGCCTTGCTGTATTGTGTGTATGTATGCTCCGCCTTGCTGTATTGTGTGTATGTATGCTCCGCCTTGCTGTATTGTGTGTATGTATGCTCCGCCTTGCTGTATTGTGTGTATGTATGCTCCGCCTTGCTGTATTGTGTGTATGTATGCTCCGCCTTGCTGTAGTGTGTATGTATGCTCCGCCTTGCTGTATTGTGTGTATGTATGCTCCGCCTTGCTGTATTGTGTGTATGTATGCTCCGCCTTGCTGTATTGTGTGTATGTATGCTCCGCCTTGCTGTAGTGTGTATGTATGCTCCGCCTTGCTGTATTGTGTGTATGTGTGCTCCGCCTTGCTGTAGTGTGTATGTATGCTCCGCCTTGCTGTAGTGTGTATGTATGCTCCGCCTTGCTGTAGTGTGTATGCATGCTCCGCCTTGCTGTAGTGTGTATGTATGCTCCGCCTTGCTGTAGTGTGTATGTATGCTCCGCCTTGCTGTAGTGTGTATGCATGCTCCGCCTTGCTGTAGTGTGAATGTATGCTCCGCCTTGCTGTAGTGTGTATGCATGCTCCGCCTTGCTGTAGTGTGAATGTATGCTCCGCCTTGCTGTAGTGTGTATGTATGCTCCGCCTACTGTATTGTGTGTGCGTATGCTCCGCTTGTTGCAGTGCATGTTGAACAGTCATTCGGTGAACATTGAACAGTCGTCCAGTGGGGGGATTTAACTGCGTCACATAATTGGTCAAAAATTTTCAGTGACAGGTTAATTGTGATTATTTATTCACCATCAACATTGAGGTGCGTGCAATGGTACCGGGTGCAAAGGTGCGTTTATTGTCTCATTATCACCTGTGCAAGGTGGGGGTCCGGTCGGTAATTATTGGTAAAATACCAGGTTTAAAAATATGTATTTAATGATATTTGCTTTTCAGGCCATTGGTAAGAGGTGTATCATGTACCCGCGTTGTACCGTACTTGGTGTACCTTGTTGTACCGTACTTGGTGTACCTTGTAGCGTACTTGGTGTACCTTGTTGTACCGTACTTGGTGTACCTTGTAGCGTACTTGGTGTACCTTGTTGTACCGTACTTGGTGTACCTTGTAGCGTACTTGGTGTACCTTGTAGCGTACTTGGTGTACCTTGTAGCGTACTTGGTGTACCTTGTAGCGTACTTGGTGTACCTTGTAGCGTACTTGGTGTACCTTGTACCGTACTTGGCGTACCTTGTACCGTACTTGGCGTACCTTGTACCGTACTTGGTGTACCTTGTAGCGTACTTGGTGTACCTTGTAGCGTACTTGGCGTACCTTGTACCGTACTTGGCGTACCTTGTACCGTACATGGCGTACCTTGTAGCGTACTTGACGTACCTTGTAGCGTACTTGGCGTACCTTGTACCGTACTTGGCGTACCTTGTACCGTACTTGGCGTACCTTGTACCGTATTTGGCGTACCTTGTACCGTAATTGGCGTACCTTATACCGTACTTGGCGTACCTTGTACCGTACTTGGCGTACCTTGTACCGTGCTTGGCGTACCTTGTACCGTACTTGGCGTACCTTGTACCGTACTTGGCGTACGTTGTACCGTACTTGGTGTACCTTGTTGTACCGTACCTGTGTACCTTGTTGTACCGTACCTGTGTATCATTGTACTACTCCTAATGTATCCAGCTGTACCGTAGTTTGGCCCTTTACTGTACCGCAGTAACAATCACGAACGAGGAAACGAATGGGTGCTTTGCTTTGATGTCCATAGGGAATGGAAAGGATGGGGGAGGTAGAGGGATGGGGAGATGAAATTCAGGAAGAGGATGCGGGTGTAGAGAGAGAGGAGGTTTGAAAGTTCGGTGGCCTGTCCACCATGGGTTGACATTTTTGTATGTGTTGTTTGTTTGCGTATGTGTTATGTTGGGTTGTCAGTACATTGGCTGGGGGGGCTAGTGTTTGTGACCTTGTTGGTGTCCTAAAGCACTAGAGCCGATGGAGTTGGCTGAAGGAGGCTAATCTTAGAAACATCAGGGTAGTTACACTTCTGACGCCACGACAAATGGTTTTTTGGTTTTATATTTTTTTTTTTGGTAGGTGTTTTATTTATTATAATATTTTTTTTTTTTTTATTATTATTATTTTTTTTTTTTTTTTATTTATTTATTTATTTTTTTTTTTATTTTTTTTTTCTTTCTTTCTTTATTCTTCATTTGGTGTAGATTGGGTCCGGGATGGGCCACTCATCTGGATCGTCTGGCAGACCGCTTAGTATCTGAGGGCTTGGGAAGGCCTCATCATGGATATGTCTGATCACTTTTTGTTGGAGAGTGATTCTTCTGGTTCTGTGTGGTGGTTCGTGGATCTTGTAGTCGCTGGTGGTGTTTTCTGCTACGAAGGGATCTTCTGGGTCTGGGACATACATGTTCTTCATACGACGAATGGGTGCCTCTCCTTGTTCCGGTCTGTCCTTATCGTTAGGAGTGGTCGGGACAGCGACAGCCTCGCTCCATGCAGGGCCGGAGTTCGATTCCCGATGGTTCGAGTGACTTTGCATCGTTCCTTCACTCTGTCTCCATGTCCCCAGAGCCTAGTTCTCATATCTCCCCCCCCCCCTATTCAAGTAGCACAGTGGGCTTCGTTCTCAATTCATATGAATGGTCCCCAAGCCAATATGCAACTGAAAACTCCTCACCCTAGAAGGGTTCGAACCCAGACAACCAGGGGCACTATGCACCATGGCATACCTCGTACTTTAACGTGTACGTGTACCTGGTACACGTACGATCAGTGTGGTCTAGTGGTTAAGGTGTTAGGTACACCAAGGTGCATACTG
This sequence comes from Procambarus clarkii, assembly GCF_040958095.1. Taxonomy (NCBI): domain Eukaryota; kingdom Metazoa; phylum Arthropoda; class Malacostraca; order Decapoda; family Cambaridae; genus Procambarus; species Procambarus clarkii. The sequence continues at coordinate 5,602 of NW_027190710.1, forward strand.
CCCTTGGCTGTCTGGGTTCGAATCCTTCTGGGGTGTGGAGTTTTCAGTTAGACCACGGAGGAAAATGAAACAGGAATTTCCTTAAGTACTTTCGTATATTAAATACATCTTCAGAAGGAATGATTTCACAGATCGAGTGATGGGTATAAATAGCCAGGAGAGAGTGGTGAAGTGAGGTGAGGTACAATACTTGGACAACGCAGACGGCCCATTGGCCCATCAGATGCAGCCAATTGGCCCATCCGATGTAGCCCAATGGCCCATCTGATACAGCAGACATACAAGCACAATACATAGGTAATTATAACATAAAATGGTAAATATATACAATGAATTAGTGAGACAAATGTTTTCCAATGATCCTACTTAAATCGCCCTTTAGCTGATCTATTAGAAATGGATCTAAGTTATATAGATCACTGCTAATATTCAAATTACTTTCTTTAGTGATCTATATCAAAGCAGATTCAATTATGTTTCTGTTATAACAGAAACATAATTGAATATATATATATATATATATATATATATATATATATATATATATATATATATATATATATATATATATATATATATATATATATATATATGCGAACAAGCCTGAATGGTCCCCAGGACTATATGCGAATGAAAACTCACACCCCAGAAGTGACTCGAACCCATACTCCCAGAAGCAACGCAACTGGTAACTAGAGGGCGCCTTAATCCGCTTGACCATCACGGCCGTCAAAAGGAAGTGATAGCCGAGGCTATTTGAGCCACTTCCCCGACGGCAACTCGGATGGTAATCTTGGGCATAGCATTTCACCAAATCACCTCATTCTTTGGGGCACACGTGAGGAACACAAATGCGAACAATTTGTTCGCATTTGTGTTCCTCACGTGTGCCCCAAAGAATGAGGTGATTTGGTGAAATGCTATGCCCAAGATTACCATCCGAGTTGCCGTCGGGGAAGTGGCTCAAATAGCCACGGCTATCACTTCCTTTTGACGGCCGTGATGGTCAAGCGGATTAAGGCGTCCTGTAGTTACCAGTTGCGTTGCTTCTGGGAGTATGGGTTCGAGTCACTTCTGGGGTGTGAGTTTTCATTCATATATATATATATATATATATATATATATATATATATATATATATATATATATATATATATATATATATATATATATATATATATATATATATATATACATATATATATATATATATATGCACAGACTACCCTATTCCAGTAGCTGAAGTTTATAACTTTTTAGACACTCATCCCACCAGGGGACTCGAACACTGGCCAACAAGGTGGCAGTTGCATGCTGTATCCACTACACCATACTTCAAAGCCATTAAGAGAGGTAGGAATTCTGGGGTATTTAACCAACCAGAACTCCAATCCTCTCCCAGGCGATGAGATAGTGTGGGACCCCGGATGCTCTTTCATCCTACCTCTCTTAATGGCTAATCTACCCAGAATTCCTACCTCTATTGATCTTTCTGGGTTCGAGTCCCACTGGTGGGTGTTGTCCAAAGTTTATTAATCTTCACTTGTGGTTTATGCAAGTATAGGCTTATAAGCTGGACACGAGTTCTCTCACATTGACAGTGGCTTGACGAAAAATGCAGACTAACCTCACACTCATCTGGTTGCCCTCGGGAAGTGGAGATGTTTGGGATGTATATATATCTCGAACTCTCTACTTCTTTTGTAGGGTCTGATGGTGTAGTGGGTTAAAGCATACTAGTTATGGCAGCTACTGGCAGGTAGTTGTGCTTTCTGGGTTCGAGTCCCACTGGTGGGTGTTGTCCAAAGATTATTAATCTTCACTTGTGGTTTATGCAAGTATAGGCTTATAAGCTGGACACGAGTTCTCTCACATTGACCGTGGCTTGACGAAAAATGCAGACTAACCCCACACTCATCTGGTTGCCCTCGGGAAGTGGAGATGTTTGGGATGTATATATATCTCGAACTCTCAACTTCTTTTGTAGGGTCTGATGGTGTAGTGGGTTAAAGCATACTAGTTATGGCAGCTACTGGAAGGTAGTTGTGCTTTCTGGGTTCGAGTCCCACTGGTGGGTGTTGTCCAAAGATTATTAATCTTCACTTGTGGTTTATACAAGTATAGGCTTATAAGCTGGACATGAGTTCTCTCACATTGACAGTGGCTTGACGAAAAATGCAGACTAACCCCACACTCATCTGGTTGCCCTCGGAAGTGGAGATGTTTGGGATGTATATATATCTCGAACTCTCTACTTCTTTTGTAGGGTCTGATGGTGTAGTGGGTTAAAGCATACTAGTTATGGCAGCTACTGGAAGGTAGTTGTGCTTTCTGGGTTCGAGTCCCACTGGTGGGTGTTGTCCAAAGATTATTAATCTTCACTTGTGGTTTATGCAAGTATAGGCTTATAAGCTGGACACGAGTTCTCTCACATTGACAGTGGCTTGACGAAAAATGCAGACTAACCCCACACTCATCTGGTTGCCCTCGGGAAGTGGAGATGTTTGGGATGTATATATATCTCGAACTCTCTACTTCTTTTGTAGGGTCTGATGGTGTAGTGGGTTAAAGCATACTAGTTATGGCAGCTACTGCTAGGTAGTTGTGCTTTCTAGGTTCGAGTCCCACTGGTGGGTGTTGTCCAAAGATTATTAATCTTCACTTGTGGTTTATGCAAGTATAGGCTTATAAGCTGGACACGAGTTCTCTCACATTGACAGAGGCTTGACGAAAAATGCAGACTAACCCCACACTCATCTGGTTGCCCTCGGGAAGTGGAGATGTTTGGGATGTATATATATCTCAAACTCTCTACTTCTTTTGTAGGGTCTGATGGTGTAGTGGGTTAAGGCATACTAGTTATGGCAGCTACTGGAAGGTAGTTGTGCTTTCTGGGTTCGAGTCCCACTGGTGGGTGTTGTCCAAAGATTATTAATCTTCACTTGTGGTTTATGCAAGTATAGGCTTATAAGCTGGACACGAGTTCTCTCACATTGACAGTGGCTTGACGAAAAATGCAGACTAACCCCACACTCATCTGGTTGCCCTCGGGAAGTGGAGATGTTTGGGATGTATATATATCTCGAACTCTCAACTTCTTTTGTAGGGTCAGATGGTGTAGTGGGTTAAAGCATACTAGTTATGGCAGCTTCTGGAAGGTAGTTGTGCTTTCTAGGTTCGAGTCCCACTGGTGGGTGTTGTCCAAAGATTATTAATCTTCACTTGTGGTTTATGCAAGTATAGGCTTATAAGCTGGACACGAGTTCTCTCACATTGACAGAGGCTTGACGAAAAATGCAGACTAACCCCACACTCATCTGGTTGCCCTCGGGAAGTGGAGATGTTTGGGATGTATATATATCTCGAACTCTCTACTTCTTTTGTAGGGTCTGATGGTGTAGTGGGTTAAAGCATACTAGTTATGGCAGCTACTGGAAGGTAGTTGTGCTTTCTGGGTTCGAGTCCCACTGGTGGGTGTTGTCCAAAGATTATTAATCTTCACTTGTGGTTTATGCAAGTATAGGCTTATAAGCTGGACACGAGTTCTCTCACATTGACAGTGGCTTGACGAAAAATGCAGACTAACCCCACACTCATCTGGTTGCCCTCGGGAAGTGGAGATGTTTGGGATGTATATATATCTCGAACTCTCTACTTCTTTTGTAGGGTCTGATGGTGTAGTGGGTTAAAGCATACTAGTTATGGCAGCTACTGGAAGGTAGTTGTGCTTTCTGGGTTCGAGTCCCACTGGTGGGTGTTGTCCAAAGATTATTAATCTTCACTTGTGGTTTATGCAAGTATAGGCTTATAAGCTGGACACGAGTTCTCTCACATTGACCGTGGCTTGACGAAAAATGTAGACTAACCCCACACTCATCTGGTTGCCCTCGGGAAGTGGAGATGTTTGGGATGTATATATATCTCGAACTCTCTACTTCTTTTGTAGGGTCTGATGGTGTAGTGGGTTAAAGCATACTAGTTATGGCAGCTACTGGAAGGTAGTTGTGCTTTCTGGGTTCGAGTCCCACTGGTGGGTGTTGTCCAAAGTTTATTAATCTTCACTTGTGGTTTATGCAAGTATAGGCTTATAAGCTGGACACGAGTTCTCTCACATTGACAGTGGCTTGACGAAAAATGCAGACTAACCTCACACTCATCTGGTTGCCCTCGGGAAGTGGAGATGTTTGGGATGTATATATATCTCGAACTCTCTACTTCTTTTGTAGGGTCTGATGGTGTAGTGGGTTAAAGCATACTAGTTATGGCAGCTACTGGCAGGTAGTTGTGCTTTCTGGGTTCGAGTCCCACTGGTGGGTGTTGTCCAAAGATTATTAATCTTCACTTGTGGTTTATGCAAGTATAGGCTTATAAGCTGGACACGAGTTCTCTCACATTGACCGTGGCTTGACGAAAAATGCAGACTAACCCCACACTCATCTGGTTGCCCTCGGGAAGTGGAGATGTTTGGGATGTATATATATCTCGAACTCTCTACTTCTTTTGTAGGGTCTGATGGTGTAGTGGGTTAAAGCATACTAGTTATGGCAGCTAATGGAAGGTAGTTGTGCTTTCTGGGTTCGAGTCCCACTGGTGGGTGTTGTCCAAAGATTATTAATCTTCACTTGTATTTTATGTAGGTATAGGCTTATAAGCTGGACACGAGTTCTCTCACATTGACAGTGGCTTGACGAAAAATGCAGACTAACCCCACACTCATCTGGTTGCCCTCGGGAAGTGGAGATGTTTGGGATGTATATATATCTCGAACTCTCTACTTCTTTTGTAGGGTCAGATGGTGTTGTGGGTTAAAGCATACTAGTTATGGCAGCTACTGGAAGGTAGTTGTGCTTTCTGGGTTCGAGTCCCACTGGTGGGTGTTGTCCAAAGATTATTAATCTTCACTTGTGGTTTATACAAGTATAGGCTTATAAGCTGGACATGAGTTCTCTCACATTGACAGTGGCTTGACGAAAAATGCAGACTAACCCCACACTCATCTGGTTGCCCTCGGGAAGTGGAGATGTTTGGGATGTATATATATCTCGAACTCTCTACTTCTTTTGTAGGGTCTGATGGTGTAGTGGGTTAAAGCATACTAGTTATATGGCAGCTACTGGAAGGTAGTTGTGCTTTCTGGGTTCGAGTCCCACTGGTGGGTGTTGTCCAAAGATTATTAATCTTCACTTGTGGTTTATGCAAGTATAGGCTTATAAGCTGGACACGAGTTCTCTCACATTGACAGTGGCTTGACGAAAAATGCAGACTAACCCCACACTCATCTGGTTGCCCTCGGGAAGTGGAGATGTTTGGGATGTATATATATCTTGAACTCTCTACTTCTTTTGTAGGGTCTGATGGTGTAGTGGGTTAAAGCATACTAGTTATGGCAGCTACTGCTAGGTAGTTGTGCTTTCTAGGTTCGAGTCCCAATGGTGGGTGTTGTCCAAAGATTATTAATCTTCACTTGTGGTTTATGCAAGTATAGGCTTATAAGCTGGACACGAGTTCTCTCACATTGACAGAGGCTTGACGAAAAATGCAGACTAACCCCACACTCATCTGGTTGCCCTCGGGAAGTGGAGATGTTTGGGATGTATATATATCTCAAACTCTCTACTTCTTTTGTAGGGTCTGATGGTGTAGTGGGTTAAAGCATACTAGTTATGGCAGCTACTGGAAGGTAGTTGTGCTTTCTGGGTTCGAGTCCCACTGGTGGGTGTTGTCCAAAGATTATTAATCTTCACTTGTGGTTTATGCAAGTATAGGCTTATAAGCTGGACACGAGTTCTCTCACATTGACAGTGGCTTGACGAAAAATGCAGACTAACCCCACACTCATCTGGTTGCCCTCGGGAAGTGGAGATGTTTGGGATGTATATATATCTCGAACTCTCTACTTCTTTTGTAGGGTCAGATGGTGTAGTGGGTTAAAGCATACTAGTTATGGCAGCTTCTGGAAGGTAGTTGTGCTTTCTAGGTTCGAGTCCCACTGGTGGGTGTTGTCCAAAGATTATTAATCTTCACTTGTGGTTTATGCAAGTATAGGCTTATAAGCTGGACACGAGTTCTCTCACATTGACAGTGGCTTGACGAAAAATGCAGACTAACCCCACACTCATCTGGTTGCCCTCGGGAAGTGGAGATGTTTGGGATGTATATATATCTCGAACTCTCTACTTCTTTTGTAGGGTCTGATGGTGTAGTGGGTTAAAGCATACTAGTTATGGCAGCTACTGGAAGGTAGTTGTGCTTTCTGGGTTCGAGTCCCACTGGTGGGTGTTGTCCAAAGATTATTAATCTTCACTTGTGGTTTATGCAAGTATAGGCTTATAAGCTGGACACGAGTTCTCTCACATTGACCGTGGCTTGACGAAAAATGCAGAGTAACCCCACACTCATCTGGTTGCCCTCGGGAAGTGGAGATGTTTGGGATGTATATATATCTCGAACTCTCTACTTCTTTTGTAGGGTCTGATGGTGTAGTGGGTTAAAGCATACTAGTTATGGCAGCTACAGGAAGGTAGTTGTGCTTTCTGGGTTCGAGTCCCACTGGTGGGTGTTGTCCAAAGATTATTAATCTTCACTTGTGGTTTATGCAAGTATAGGCTTATAAGCTGGACACGAGTTCTCTCACATTGACCGTGGCTTGACGAAAAATGCAGACTAACCCCACACTCATCTGGTTGCCCTCGGGAAGTGGAGATGTTTGGGATGTATATATATCTCGAACTCTCTACTTCTTTTGTAGGGTCTGATGGTGTAGTGGGTTAAAGCATACTAGTTATGGCAGCTACTGGAAGGTAGTTGTGCTTTCTGGGTTCGAGTCCCACTGGTGGGTGTTGTCCAAAGATTATTAATCTTCACTTGTGGTTTATGCAAGTATAGGCTTATAAGCTGGACACGAGTTCTCTCACATTGACAGTGGCTTGACGAAAAATGCAGACTAACCCCACACTCATCTGGTTGCCCTCGGGAAGTGGAGATGTTTGGGATGTATATATATCTCGAACTCTCTACTTCTTTTGTAGGGTCTGATGGTGTATTGGGTTAAAGCATACAAGTTATGACAGCTACTGGAAGGTAGTTGTGCTTTCTGGGTTCGAGTCCCACTGGTGGGTGTTGTCCAAAGATTATTAATCTTCACTTGTGGTTTATGCAAGTATAGGCTTATAAGCTGGACACGAGTTCTCTCACATTGACCGTGGCTTGACGAAAAATGCAGACTAACCCCACACTCATCTGGTTGCCCTCGGGAAGTGGAGATGTTTGGGATGTATATATATCTCGAACTCTCTACTTCTTTTGTAGGGTCTGATGGTGTAGTGGGTTAAAGCATACTAGTTATGGCAGCTACTGGAAGGTAGTTGTGCTTTCTGGGTTCGAGTCCCACTGGTGGGTGTTGTCCAAAGATTATTAATCTTCACTTGTGGTTTATGTAAGTATAGGCTTATAAGCTGGACACGAGTTCTCTCACATTGACAGAGGCTTGACGAAAAATGCAGACTAACCCCACACTCATCTGGTTGCCCTCGGGAAGTGGAGATGTTTGGGATGTATATATATCTCGAACTCTCTACTTCTTTTGTAGGGTTTGATGGTGTAGTGGGTTAAAGCATACTAGTTATGGCAGCTACTGGAAGGTAGTTGTGCTTTCTGGGTTCGAGTCCCACTGGTGGGTGTTGTCCAAAGATTATTAATCTTCACTTGTGGTTTATGCAAGTATAGGCTTATAAGCTGGACACGAGTTCTCTCACATTGACCGTGGCTTGACGAAAAATGCAGACTAACCCCACACTCATCTGGTTGCCCTCGGGAAGTGGAGATGTTTGGGATGTATATATATCTCGAACTCTCTACTTCTTTTGTAGGGTCTGATGGTGTAGTGGGTTAAAGCATACTAGTTATGGCAGCTACTGGAAGGTAGTTGTGCTTTCTGGGTTCGAGTCCCACTGGTGGGTGTTGTCCAAAGATTATTAATCTTCACTTGTGGTTTATGCAAGTATAGGCTTATAAGCTGGACACGAGTTCTCTCACATTGACAGTGGCTTGACGAAAAATGCAGACTAACCCCACACTCATCTGGTTGCCCTCGGGAAGTGGAGATGTTTATGATGTATATATATCTCGAACTCTCTACTTCTTTTGTAGGGTCTGATGGTGTATTGGGTTAAAGCATACTAGTTATGACAGCTACTGGAAGGTAGTTGTGCTTTCTGGGTTCGAGTCCCACTGGTGGGTGTTGTCCAAAGATTATTAATCTTCACTTGTGGTTTATGCAAGTATAGGCTTATAAGCTGGACACGAGTTCTCTCACATTGACCGTGGCTTGACGAAAAATGCAGACTAACCCCACACTCATCTGGTTGCCCTCGGGAAGTGGAGATGTTTGGGATGTATATATGTCTCGAACTCTCTACTTCTTTTGTAGGGTCTGATGGTGTAGTGGGTTAAAGCATACTAGTTATGGCAGCTACTGGAAGGTAGTTGTGCTTTCTGGGTTCGAGTCCCACTGGTGGGTGTTGTCCAAAGATTATTAATCTTCACTTGTGGTTTATGTAAGTATAGGCTTATAAGCTGGACACGAGTTCTCTCACATTGACAGTGGCTTGACGAAAAATGCAGACTAACCCCACACTCATCTGGTTGCCCTCGGGAAGTGGAGATGTTTGGGATGTATATATATCTCGAACTCTCTACTTCTTTTGTAGGGTTTGATGGTGTAGTGGGTTAAAGCATACTAGTTATGGCAGCTACTGGAAGGTAGTTGTGCTTTCTGGGTTCGAGTCCCACTGGTGGGTGTTGTCCAAAGATTATTAATCTTCACTTGTGGTTTATGCAAGTATAGGCTTATAAGCTGGACACGAGTTCTCTCACATTGACAGTGGCTTGACGAAAAATGCAGACTAACCCCACACTCATCTGGTTGCCCTCGGGAAGTGGAGATGTTTGGGATGTATATATATCTCGAACTCTCTACTTCTTTTGTAGGGTCTGATGGTGTAGTGGGTTAAAGCATACTAGTTATGGCAGCTTCTGGAAGGTAGTTGTGCTTTCTGGGTTCGAGTCCCACTGGTGGGTGTTGTCCAAAGATTATTAATCTTCACTTGTGGTTTATGCAAGTATAGGCTTATAAGCTGGACACGAGTTCTCTCACATTGACCGTGGCTTGACGAAAAATGCAGACTAACCCCACACTCATCTGGTTGCCCTCGGGAAGTGGAGACGTTTGGGATGTATATATATCTCGAACTCTCTACTTCTTTTGTAGGGTCTGATGGTGTAGTGGGTTAAAGCATACTAGTTATGGCAGCTACTGGAAGGTAGTTGTGCTTTCTGGGTTCGAGTCCCACTGGTGGGTGTTGTCCAAAGATTATTAATCTTCACTTGTGGTTTATGCAAGTATAGGCTTATAAGCTGGACACGAGTTCTCTCACATTGACAGTGGCTTGACGAAAAATGCAGACTAACCCCACACTCATCTGGTTGCCCTCGGGAAGTGGAGATGTTTGGGATGTATATATATCTCGAACTCTCTACTTCTTTTGTAGGGTCTGATGGTGTATTGGGTTAAAGCATACTAGTTATGACAGCTACTGGAAGGTAGTTGTGCTTTCTGGGTTCGAGTCCCACTGGTGGGTGTTGTCCAAAGATTATTAATCTTCACTTGTGGTTTATGCAAGTATAGGCTTATAAGCTGGACACGAGTTCTCTCACATTGACCGTGGCTTGACGAAAAATGCAGACTAACCCCACACTCATCTGGTTGCCCTCGGGAAGTGGAGATGTTTGGGATGTATATATGTCTCGAACTCTCTACTTCTTTTGTAGGGTCTGATGGTGTAGTGGGTTAAAGCATACTAGTTATGGCAGCTACTGGAAGGTAGTTGTGCTTTCTGGGTTCGAGTCCCACTGGTGGGTGTTGTCCAAAGATTATTAATCTTCACTTGTGGTTTATGTAAGTATAGGCTTATAAGCTGGACACGAGTTCTCTCACATTGACAGTGGCTTGACGAAAAATGCAGACTAACCCCACACTCATCTGGTTGCCCTCGGGAAGTGGAGATGTTTGGGATGTATATATATCTCGAACTCTCTACTTCTTTTGTAGGGTCAGATGGTGTTGTGGGTTAAAGCATACTAGTTATGGCAGCTACTGGAAGGTAGTTGTGCTTTCTGGGTTTGAGTCCCACTGGTGGGTGTTGTCCAAAGATTATTAATCTTCACTTGTGGTTTATGTAAGTATAGGCTTATAAGCTGGACACGAGTTCTCTCATATTGACAGTGGCTTGACGAAAAATGCAGACTAACCCCACACTCATCTGGTTGCCCTCGGGAAGTGGAGATGTTTGGGATGTATATATATCTCGAACTCTCTACTTCTTTTGTAGGGTCAGATGGTGTAGTGGGTTAAAGCATACTAGTTATGGCAGCTTCTGGAAGGTAGTTGTGCTTTCTAGGTTCGAGTCCCACTGGTGGGTGTTGTCCAAAGATTATTAATCTTCACTTGTGGTTTATGCAAGTATAGGCTTATAAGCTGGACACGAGTTCTCTCACATTGACAGAGGCTTGACGAAAAATGCAGACTAACCCCACACTCATCTGGTTGCCCTCGGGAAGTGGAGATGTTTGGGATGTATATATATCTCGAACTCTCTACTTCTTTTGTAGGGTCTGATGGTGTAGTGGGTTAAAGCATACTAGTTATGGCAGCTACTGGAAGGTAGTTGTGCTTTCTGGGTTCGAGTCCCACTGGTGGGTGTTGTCCAAAGATTATTAATCTTCACTTGTGGTTTATGCAAGTATAGGCTTATAAGCTGGACACGAGTTCTCTCACATTGACAGTGGCTTGACGAAAAATGCAGACTAACCCCACACTCATCTGGTTGCCCTCGGGAAGTGGAGATGTTTGGGATGTATATATATCTCGAACTCTCTTCTTCTTTTGTAGGGTCTGATGGTGTAGTGGGTTAAAGCATACTAGTTATGGCAGCTACTGGAAGGTAGTTGTGCTTTCTGGGTTCGAGTCCCACTAGTGGGTGTTGTCCAAAGATTATTAATCTTCACTTGTGGCTTATGCAAGTATAGGCTTATAAGCTGGACACGAGTTCTCTCACATTGACCGTGGCTTGACGAAAAATGCAGACTAACCCCACACTCATCTGGTTGCCCTCGGGAAGTGGAGATGTTTGGGATGTATATATATCTCGAACTCTCTACTTCTTTTGTAGGGTCTGATGGTGTAGTGGGTTAAAGCATACTAGTTATGGCAGCTACTGGAAGGTAGTTGTGCTTTCTGGGTTCGAGTCCCACTGGTGGGTGTTGTCCAAAGATTATTAATCTTCACTTGTGGTTTATGCAAGTATAGGCTTATAAGCTGGACACGAGTTCTCTCACATTGACAGTGGCTTGACGAAAAATGCAGACTAACCCCACACTCATCTGGTTGCCCTCGGGAAGTGGAGATGTTTGGGATGTATATATATCTCGAACTCTCTACTTCTTTTGTAGGGTCTGATGGTGTAGTGGGTTAAAGCATACTAGTTATGGCAGCTACTGGAAGGTAGTTGTGCTTTCTGGGTTCGAGTCCCACTGGTGGGTGTTGTCCAAAGATTATTAATCTTCACTTGTGGTTTATGCAAGTATAGGCTTATAAGCTGGACACGAGTTCTCTCACATTGACAGTGGCTTGACGAAAAATGCAGACTAACCCCACACTCATCTGGTTGCCCTCGGGAAGTGGAGATGTTTGGGATGTATATATATCTCGAACTCTCTTCTTCTTTTGTAGGGTCTGATGGTGTAGTGGGTTAAAGCATACTAGTTATGGCAGCTACTGGAAGGTAGTTGTGCTTTCTGGGTTCGAGTCCCACTGGTGGGTGTTGTCCAAAGATTATTAATCTTCACTTGTGGTTTATGCAAGTATAGGCTTATAAGCTGGACACGAGTTCTCTCACATTGACCGTGGCTTGACGAAAAATGCAGACTAACCCCACACTCATCTGGTTGCCCTCGGGAAGTGGAGATGTTTGGGATGTATATATATCTCGAACTCTCTACTTCTTTTGTAGGGTCTGATGGTGTAGTGGGTTAAAGCATACTAGTTATGGCAGCTACTGGAAGGTAGTTGTGCTTTCTGGGTTCGAGTCCCACTGGTGGGTGTTGTCCAAAGATTATTAATCTTCACTTGTGGTTTATGCAAGTATAGGCTTATAAGCTGGACACGAGTTCTCTCACATTGACAGTGGCTTGACGAAAAATGCAGACTAACCCCACACTCATCTGGTTGCCCTCGGGAAGTGGAGATGTTTGGGATGTATATATATCTCGAACTCTCTACTTCTTTTGTAGGGTCTGATGGTGTATTGGGTTAAAGCATACTAGTTATGACAGCTACTGGAAGGTAGTTGTGCTTTCTGGGTTCGAGTCCCACTGGTGGGTGTTGTCCAAAGATTATTAATCTTCACTTGTGGTTTATGCAAGTATAGGCTTATAAGCTGGACACGAGTTCTCTCACATTGACCGTGGCTTGACGAAAAATGCAGACTAACCCCACACTCATCTGGTTGCCCTCGGGAAGTGGAGATGTTTGGGATGTATATATGTCTCGAACTCTCTACTTCTTTTGTAGGGTCTGATGGTGTAGTGGGTTAAAGCATACTAGTTATGGCAGCTACTGGAAGGTAGTTGTGCTTTCTGGGTTCGAGTCCCACTGGTGGGTGTTGTCCAAAGATTATTAATCTTCACTTGTGGTTTATGTAAGTATAGGCTTATAAGCTGGACACGAGTTCTCTCACATTGACAGTGGCTTGACGAAAAATGCAGACTAAGCCCACACTCATCTGGTTGCCCTCGGGAAGTGGAGATGTTTGGGATGTATATATATCTCGAACTCTCTACTTCTTTTGTAGGGTCAGATGGTGTTGTGGGTTAAAGCATACTAGTTATGGCAGCTACTGGAAGGTAGTTGTTCTTTCTGGGTTCGAGTCCCACTGGTGGGTGTTGTCCAAAGATTATTAATCTTCACTTGTGGTTTATACAAGTATAGGCTTATAAGCTGGACATGAGTTCTCTCACATTGACAGTGGCTTGACGAAAAATGCAGACTAACCCCACACTCATCTGGTTGCCCTCGGGAAGTGGAGATGTTTGGGATGTATATATATCTCGAACTCTCTACTTCTTTTGTAGGGTCTGATGGTGTAGTGGGTTAAAGCATACTAGTTATGGCAGCTACTGCTAGGTAGTTGTGCTTTCTAGGTTCGAGTCCCACTGGTGGGTGTTGTCCAAAGATTATTAATCTTCACTTGTGGTTTATGCAAGTATAGGCTTATAAGCTGGACACGAGTTCTCTCACATTGACCGTGGCTTGACGAAAAATGCAGACTAACCCCACACTCATCTATTTGCCCTCGGGAAGTGGAGATGTTTGGGATGTATATATGTCTCGAACTCTCTACTTCTTTTGTAGGGTCTGATGGTGTAGTGGGTTAAAGCATACTAGTTATGGCAGCTACTGGAAGGTAGTTGTGCTTTCTGGGTTCGAGTCCCACTGGTGGGTGTTGTCCAAAGATTATTAATCTTCACTTGTGGTTTATGTAAGTATAGGCTTATAAGCTGGACACGAGTTCTCTCACATTGACAGTGGCTTGACGAAAAATGCAGACTAAGCCCACACTCATCTGGTTGCCCTCGGGAAGTGGAGATGTTTGGGATGTATATATATCTCGAACTCTCTACTTCTTTTGTAGGGTCAGATGGTGTTGTGGGTTAAAGCATACTAGTTATGGCAGCTACTGGAAGGTAGTTGTTCTTTCTGGGTTCGAGTCCCACTGGTGGGTGTTGTCCAAAGATTATTAATCTTCACTTGTGGTTTATACAAGTATAGGCTTATAAGCTGGACATGAGTTCTCTCACATTGACAGTGGCTTGACGAAAAATGCAGACTAACCCCACACTCATCTGGTTGCCCTCGGGAAGTGGAGATGTTTGGGATGTATATATATCTGGAACTCTCTACTTCTTTTGTAGGGTCTGATGGTGTAGTGGGTTAAAGCATACTAGTTATGGCAGCTACTGCTAGGTAGTTGTGCTTTCTAGGTTCGAGTCCCACTGGTGGGTGTTGTCCAAAGATTATTAATCATCACTTGTGGTTTATGCAAGTATAGGCTTATAAGCTGGACACGAGTTCTCTCACATTGACAGAGGCTTGACGAAAAATGCAGACTAACCCCACACTCATCTGGTTGCCCTCGGGAAGTGGAGATGTTTGGGATGTATATATATCTCGAACTCTCTACTTCTTTTGTAGGGTCTGATGGTGTAGTGGGTTAAAGCATACTAGTTATGGCAGCTACTGGAAGGTAGTTGTGCTTTCTGGGTTCGAGTCCCACTGGTGGGTGTTGTCCAAAGATTATTAATCTTCACTTGTGGTTTATGCAAGTATAGGCTTATAAGCTGGACACGAGTTCTCTCACATTGACAGTGGCTTGACGAAAAATGCAGACTAACCCCACACTCATCTGGTTGCCCTCGGGAAGTGGAGATGTTTGGGATGTATATATATCTCGAACTCTCTACTTCTTTTGTAGGGTCATGATGGTGTAGTGGGTTAAAGCATACTAGTTATGGCAGCTACTGGAAGGTAGTTGTGCTTTCTAGGGTTCGAGTCCCACTGGTGGGTGTTGTCCAAAGATTATTAATCTTCACTTGTGGTTTATGCAAGTATAGGCTTATAAGCTGGACACGAGTTCTCTCACATTGACAGTGGCTTGACGAAAAATGCAGACTAACCCCACACTCATCTGGTTGCCCTCGGGAAGTGGAGATGTTTGGGATGTATATATATCTCGAACTCTCTACTTCTTTTGTAGGGTCTGATGGTGTAGTGGGTTAAAGCATACTAGTTATGGCAGCTACTGGAAGGTAGTTGTGCTTTCTGGGTTCGAGTCCCACTGGTTGGTGTTGTCCAAAGATTATTAATCTTCACTTGTGGTTTATGCAAGTATAGGCTTATAAGCTGGACACGAGTTCTCTCACATTGACAGTGGCTTGACGAAAAATGCAGACTAACCCCACACTCATCTGGTTGCCCTCGGGAAGATGGAGATGTTTGGGATGTATATATATCTCGAACTCTCTACTTCTTTTGTAGGGTCTGATGGTGTAGTGGGTTAAAGCATACTAGTTATGGCAGCTACTGGAAGGTAGTTGTGCTTTCTGGGTTCGAGTCCCACTGGTGGGTGTTGTCCAAAGATTATTAATCTTCACTTGTATTTTATGTAAGTATAGGCTTATAAGCTGGACACGAGTTCTCTCACATTGACAGTGGCTTGACGAAAAATGCAGACTTACCCCACACTCATCTGGTTGCCCTCGGGAAGTGGAGATGTTTGGGATGTATATATATCTCGAACTCTCTACTTCTTTTGTAGGGTCAGATGGTGTAGTGGGTTAAAGCATACTAGTTATGGCAGCTACTGGAAGGTAGTTGTGCTTTCTGGGTTCGAGTCCCACTGGTGGGTGTTGTCCAAAGATTATTAATCTTCACTTGTGGTTTATGCAAGTATAGGCTTATAAGCTGGACACGAGTTCTCTCACATTGACAGTGGCTTGACGAAAAATGCAGACTAACCCCACACTCATCTGGTTGCCCTCGGGAAGTGGAGATGTTTGGGATGTATATATATCTCGAACTCTCTACTTCTTTTGTAGGGTCTGATGGTGTAGTGGGTTAAAGCATACTAGTTATGGCAGCTACTGGAAGGTAGTTGTGCTTTCTGGGTTCGAGTCCCACTGGTGGGTGTTGTCCAAAGATTATTAATCTTCACTTGTGGTTTATGCAAGTATAGGCTTATAAGCTGGACACGAGTTCTCTCACATTGACAGTGGCTTGACGAAAAATGCAGACTAACCCCACACTCATCTGGTTGCCCTCGGGAAGTGGAGATGTTTGGGATGTATATATATCTCGAACTCTCTACTTCTTTTGTAGGGTCTGATGGTGTAGTGGGTTAAAGCATACTAGTTATGGCAGCTACTGGAAGGTAGTTGTGCTTTCTAGGGTTCGAGTCCCACTGGTGGGTGTTGTCCAAAGATTATTAATCTTCACTTGTGGTTTATGCAAGTATAGGCTTATAAGCTGGACACGAGTTCTCTCACATTGACAGTGGCTTGACGAAAAATGCAGACTAACCCCACACTCATCTGGTTGCCCTCGGGAAGTGGAGATGTTTGGGATGTATATATATCTCGAACTCTCTACTTCTTTTGTAGGGTCTGATGGTGTAGTGGGTTAAAGCATACTAGTTATGGCAGCTACTGGAAGGTAGTTGTGCTTTCTGGGTTCGAGTCCCACTGGTGGGTGTTGTCCAAAGATTATTAATCTTCACTTGTGGTTTATGCAAGTATAGGCTTATAAGCTGGACACGAGTTCTCTCACATTGACCGTGGCTTGACGAAAAATGCAGACTAACCCCACACTCATCTGGTTGCCCTCGGGAAGTGGAGATGTTTGGGATGTATATATATCTCGAACTCTCTACTTCTTTTGTAGGGTCTGATGGTGTAGTGGGTTAAAGCATACTAGTTATGGCAGCTACTGGAAGGTAGTTGTGCTTTCTGGGTTCGAGTCCCACTGGTGGGTGTTGTCCAAAGATTATTAATCTTCACTTGTGGTTTATGCAAGTATAGGCTTATAAGCTGGACACGAGTTCTCTCACATTGACAGTGGCTTGACGAAAAATGCAGACTAACCCCACACTCATCTGGTTGCCCTCGGGAAGTGGAGATGTTTGGGATGTATATATATCTCGAACTCTCTACTTCTTTTGTAGGGTCTGATGGTGTAGTGGGTTAAAGCATACTAGTTATGGCAGCTACTGGAAGGTAGTTGTGCTTTCTGGGTTCGAGTCCCACTGGTGGGTGTTGTCCAAAGATTATTAATCTTCACTTGTGGTTTATGCAAGTATAGGCTTATAAGCTGGACACGAGTTCTCTCACATTGACCGTGGCTTGACGAAAAATGCAGACTAACCCCACACTCATCTGGTTGCCCTCGGGAAGTGGAGATGTTTGGGATGTATATATATCTCGAACTCTCTACTTCTTTTGTAGGGTCTGATGGTGTAGTGGGTTAAAGCATACTAGTTATGGCAGCTACTGGAAGGTAGTTGTGCTTTCTGGGTTCGAGTCCCACTGGTGGGTGTTGTCCAAAGATTATTAATCTTCACTTGTGGTTTATGCAAGTATAGGCTTATAAGCTGGACACGAGTTCTCTCACATTGACAGTGGCTTGACGAAAAATGCAGACTAACCCCACACTCATCTGGTTGCCCTCGGGAAGTGGAGATGTTTGGGATGTATATATATCTCGAACTCTCTACTTCTTTTGTAGGGTCTGATGGTGTATTGGGTTAAAGCATACTAGTTATGACAGCTACTGGAAGGTAGTTGTGCTTTCTGGGTTCGAGTCCCACTGGTGGGTGTTGTCCAAAGATTATTAATCTTCACTTGTGGTTTATGCAAGTATAGGCTTATAAGCTGGACACGAGTTCTCTCACATTGACCGTGGCTTGACGAAAAATGCAGACTAACCCCACACTCATCTGGTTGCCCTCGGGAAGTGGAGATGTTTGGGATGTATATATATCTCGAACTCTCTACTTCTTTTGTAGGGTCTGATGGTGTAGTGGGTTAAAGCATACTAGTTATGGCAGCTACTGGAAGGTAGTTGTGCTTTCTGGGTTCGAGTCCCACTGGTGGGTGTTGTCCAAAGATTATTAATCTTCACTTGTGGTTTATGTAAGTATAGGCTTATAAGCTGGACACGAGTTCTCTCACATTGACAGTGGCTTGACGAAAAATGCAGACTAACCCCACACTCATCTGGTTGCCCTCGGGAAGTGGAGATGTTTGGGATGTATATATATCTCGAACTCTCTACTTCTTTTGTAGGGTCAGATGGTGTTGTGGGTTAAAGCATACTAGTTATGGCAGCTACTGGAAGGTAGTTGTTCTTTCTGGGTTCGAGTCCCACTGGTGGGTGTTGTCCAAAGATTATTAATCTTCACTTGTGGTTTATACAAGTATAGGCTTATAAGCTGGACATGAGTTCTCTCACATTGACAGTGGCTTGACGAAAAATGCAGACTAACCCCACACTCATCTGGTTGCCCTCGGGAAGTGGAGATGTTTGGGATGTATATATATCTCGAACTCTCTACTTCTTTTGTAGGGTCTGATGGTGTAGTGGGTTAAAGCATACTAGTTATGGCAGCTACTGCTAGGTAGTTGTGCTTTCTAGGTTCGAGTCCCACTGGTGGGTGTTGTCCAAAGATTATTAATCTTCACTTGTGGTTTATGCAAGTATAGGCTTATAAGCTGGACACGAGTTCTCTCACATTGACCGTGGCTTGACGAAAAATGCAGACTAACCCCACACTCATCTGGTTGCCCTCGGGAAGTGGAGATGTTTGGGATGTATATATGTCTCGAACTCTCTACTTCTTTTGTAGGGTCTGATGGTGTAGTGGGTTAAAGCATACTAGTTATGGCAGCTACTGGAAGGTAGTTGTGCTTTCTGGGTTCGAGTCCCACTGGTGGGTGTTGTCCAAAGATTATTAATCTTCACTTGTGGTTTATGTAAGTATAGGCTTATAAGCTGGACACGAGTTCTCTCACATTGACAGTGGCTTGACGAAAAATGCAGACTAAGCCCCACACTCATCTGGTTGCCCTCGGGAAGTGGAGATGTTTGGGATGTATATATATCTCGAACTCTCTACTTCTTTTGTAGGGTCAGATGGTGTTGTGGGTTAAAGCATACTAGTTATGGCAGCTACTGGAAGGTAGTTGTTCTTTCTGGGTTCGAGTCCCACTGGTGGGTGTTGTCCAAAGATTATTAATCTTCACTTGTGGTTTATACAAGTATAGGCTTATAAGCTGGACATGAGTTCTCTCACATTGACAGTGGCTTGACGAAAAATGCAGACTAACCCCACACTCATCTGGTTGCCCTCGGGAAGTGGAGATGTTTGGGATGTATATATATCTCGAACTCTCTACTTCTTTTGTAGGGTCTGATGGTGTAGTGGGTTAAAGCATACTAGTTATGGCAGCTACTGCTAGGTAGTTGTGCTTTCTAGGTTCGAGTCCCACTGGTGGGTGTTGTCCAAAGATTATTAATCATCACTTGTGGTTTATGCAAGTATAGGCTTATAAGCTGGACACGAGTTCTCTCACATTGACAGAGGCTTGACGAAAAATGCAGACTAACCCCACACTCATCTGGTTGCCCTCGGGAAGTGGAGATGTTTGGGATGTATATATATCTCGAACTCTCTACTTCTTTTGTAGGGTCCTGATGGTGTAGTGGGTTAAAGCATACTAGTTATGGCAGCTACTGGAAGGTAGTTGTGCTTTCTGGGTTCGAGTCCCACTGGTGGGTGTTGTCCAAAGATTATTAATCTTCACTTGTGGTTTATGCAAGTATAGGCTTATAAGCTGGACACGAGTTCTCTCACATTGACAGTGGCTTGACGAAAAATGCAGACTAACCCCACACTCATCTGGTTGCCCTCGGGAAGTGGAGATGTTTGGGATGTATATATATCTCGAACTCTCTACTTCTTTTGTAGGGTCATGATGGTGTAGTGGGTTAAAGCATACTAGTTATGGCAGCTTACTGGAAGGTAGTTGTGCTTTCTAGGTTCGAGTCCCACTGGTGGGTGTTGTCCAAAGATTATTAATCTTCACTTGTGGTTTATGCAAGTATAGGCTTATAAGCTGGACACGAGTTCTCTCACATTGACAGATGGCTTGACGAAAAATGCAGACTAACCCCACACTCATCTGGTTGCCCTCGGGAAGTGGAGATGTTTGGGATGTATATATATCTCGAACTCTCTACTTCTTTTGTAGGGTCTGATGGTGTAGTGGGTTAAAGCATACTAGTTATGGCAGCTACTGGAAGGTAGTTGTGCTTTCTGGGTTCGAGTCCCACTGGTGGGTGTTGTCCAAAGATTATTAATCTTCACTTGTGGTTTATGCAAGTATAGGCTTATAAGCTGGACACGAGTTCTCTCACATTGACAGTGGCTTGACGAAAAATGCAGACTAACCCCACACTCATCTGGTTGCCCTCGGGAAGGGAGATGTTTGGGATGTATATATATCTCGAACTCTCTACTTCTTTTGTAGGGTCTGATGGTGTAGTGGGTTAAAGCATACTAGTTATGGCAGCTACTGGAAGGTAGTTGTGCTTTCTGGGTTCGAGTCCCACTGCTTTGTGTTGTCCAAAGATTATTAATCTTCACTTGTGGTTTATGCAAGTATAGGCTTATAAGCTGGACACGAGTTCTCTCACATTGACCGTGGCTTGACGAAAAATGCAGACTAACCCCACACTCATCTGGTTGCCCTCGGGAAGTGGAGATGTTTGGGATGTATATATATCTCGAACTCTCTACTTCTTTTGTAGGGTCTGATGGTGTAGTGGGTTAAAGCATACTAGTTATGGCAGCTACTGGAAGGTAGTTGTGCTTTCTGGGTTCGAGTCCCACTGGTGGGTGTTGTCCAAAGATTATTAATCTTCACTTGTATTTTATGTAAGTATAGGCTTATAAGCTGGACACGAGTTCTCTCACATTGACAGTGGCTTGACGAAAAATGCAGACTTACCCCACACTCATCTGGTTGCCCTCGGGAAGTGGAGATGTTTGGGATGTATATATATCTCGAACTCTCTACTTCTTTTGTAGGGTCAGATGGTGTTGTGGGTTAAAGCATACTAGTTATGGCAGCTACTGGAAGGTAGTTGTGCTTTCTGGGTTCGAGTCCCACTGGTGGGTGTTGTCCAAAGATTATTAATCTTCACTTGTGGTTTATACAAGTATTAAGCTCATGTCCATAAGCTCATGTCCAGCTTATAAGCTGGACATGAGTTCTCTCACTTTGACAGTGGCTTGACGAAAAATGCAGACTAACCCCACACTCATCTGGTTGCCCTCGGGAAGTGGAGATGTTTGGGATGTATATATATCTCAAACTCTCTACTTCTTTTGTAGGGTCTGATGGTGTAGTGGGTTAAAGCATACTAGTTATGGCAGCTACTGGAAGGTAGTTGTGCTTTCTGGGTTCGAGTCCCACTGGTGGGTGTTGTCCAAAGATTATTAATCTTCACTTGTGGTTTATGCAAGTATAGGCTTATAAGCTGGACACGAGTTCTCTCACATTGACAGTGGCTTGACGAAAAATGCAGACTAACCCCACACTCATCTGGTTGCCCTCGGGAAGTGGAGATGTTTGGGATGTATATATATCTCGAACTCTCTACTTCTTTTGTAGGGTCAGATGGTGTAGTGGGTTAAAGCATACTAGTTATGGCAGCTTCTGGAAGGTAGTTGTGCTTTCTAGGTTCGAGTCCCACTGGTGGGTGTTGTCCAAAGATTATTAATCTTCACTTGTGGTTTATGCAAGTATAGGCTTATAAGCTGGACACGAGTTCTCTCACATTGACAGTGGCTTGACGAAAAATGCAGACTAACCCCACACTCATCTGGTTGCCCTCGGGAAGTGGAGATGTTTGGGATGTATATATATCTCGAACTCTCTTCTTCTTTTGTAGGGTCTGATGGTGTAGTGGGTTAAAGCATACTAGTTATGGCAGCTACTGGAAGGTAAGTTGTGCTTTCTGGGTTCGAGTCCCACTGGTGGGTGTTGTCCAAAGATTATTAATCTTCACTTGTGGTTTATGCAAGTATAGGCTTATAAGCTGGACACGAGTTCTCTCACATTGACCGTGGCTTGACGAAAAATGCAGACTAACCCCACACTCATCTGGTTGCCCTCGGGAAGTGGAGATGTTTGGGATGTATATATATCTCGAACTCTCTACTTCTTTTGTAGGGTCTGATGGTGTAGTGGGTTAAAGCATACTAGTTATGGCAGCTACTGGAAGGTAGTTGTGCTTTCTGGGTTCGAGTCCCACTGGTGGGTGTTGTCCAAAGATTATTAATCTTCACTTGTGGTTTATGCAAGTATAGGCTTATAAGCTGGACACGAGTTCTCTCACATTGACCGTGGCTTGACGAAAAATGCAGACTAACCCCACACTCATCTGGTTGCCCTCGGGAAGTGGAGATGTTTGGGATGTATATATATCTCGAACTCTCTACTTCTTTTGTAGGGTCTGATGGTGTATTGGGTTAAAGCATACTAGTTATGACAGCTACTGGAAGGTAGTTGTGCTTTCTGGGTTCGAGTCCCACTGGTGGGTGTTGTCCAAAGATTATTAATCTTCACTTGTGGTTTATACAAGTATAGGCTTATAAGCTGGACATGAGTTCTCTCACATTGACAGTGGCTTGACGAAAAATGCAGACTAACCCCACACTCATCTGGTTGCCCTCGGGAAGTGGAGATGTTTGGGATGTATATATATCTCGAACTCTCTACTTCTTTTGTAGGGTCTGATGGTGTAGTGGGTTAAAGCATACTAGTTATGGCAGCTACTGGAAGGTAGTTGTGCTTTCTGGGTTCGAGTCCCACTGGTGGGTGTTGTCCAAAGATTATTAATCTTCACTTGTGGTTTATGCAAGTATAGGCTTATAAGCTGGACACGAGTTCTCTCACATTGACAGTGGCTTGACGAAAAATGCAGACTAACCCCACACTCATCTGGTTGCCCTCGGGAAGTGGAGATGTTTGGGATGTATATATATCTCGAACTCTCTACTTCTTTTGTAGGGTCTGATGGTGTAGTGGGTTAAAGCATACTAGTTATGGCAGCTACTGGAAGGTAGTTGTGCTCTCTGGGTTCGAGTCCCACTGGTGGGTGTTGTCCAAAGATTATTAATCTTCACTTGTAGGTTTATGTAAGTATAGGCTTATAAGCTGGACACGAGTTCTCTCACATTGACAGTGGCTTGACGAAAAATGCAGACTAACCCCACACTCATCTGGTTGCCCTCGGGAAGTGGAGATGTTTGGGATGTATATATATCTCGAACTCTCTACTTCTTTTGTAGGGTCATGATGGTGTTAGTGGGTTAAAGCATACTAGTTATGGCAGCTACTGGAAGGTAGTTGTGCTTTCTGGGTTCGAGTCCCACTGGTGGGTGTTGTCCAAAGATTATTAATCTTCACTTGTGGTTTATGCAAGTATAGGCTTATAAGCTGGACACTGAGTTCTCTCACATTGACAGTGGCTTGACGAAAAATGCAGACTAACCCCACACTCATCTGGTTGCCCTCGGGAAGTGGAGATGTTTGGGATGTATATATATCTCGAACTCTCTACTTCT
>NW_027190711.1:2500-15000 GCF_040958095.1 Procambarus clarkii
ACGCGGGAGAGAGGCGAGGGCAACCGGTGAGGGATCGGCCCTGAGTCCGGCTGCCACACGAGGCGACAGCCGAACCCGTGTCACTTTCATTACGCCTCTGGGTTTAGTGCGCCCACTGACTCGCACACATGTTAGACTCCTTGGTCCGTGTTTCAAGACGGGTCGGGTGGATCACCGACCTTTTGCACGCCGCGAGAGCCGCCCCCCACGAATGGGAGGGGCTCGTCTCTACGACCGTCGCAGGGCAGCCAGGACACCGGCGGTTTCGCCCACCGGACAAGAGGAGAAGCCGAAGCCGCATCCCCAGCCGGTAGGGTACCAATCCGTCCGGGCCTTCGACGTCCCCAAAAGCAACGGGTCGCGGCGACCTACTGTGAGGCGAAATACGCCCGCCGACGCCGGCGTGGGTGGAGGCACGCCCAAGTATTCCTGGGTCGCTTTGTTACGTCCCCACCCAGCCGACAGCCGACGAGCTGAATCCCCCAGTTCGACCTTCGAGGTTCCACCCGTTTGGCTCTTAACGGTTTCACGTACTCTTGAACTCTCTCTTCAAAGTTCTTTTCAACTTTCCCTCACGGTACTTGTCCTCTATCGGTCTCGTGGTCATATTTAGCCTTAGATGGAGTTTACCACCTGCTTTGGGCTGCATTATTAAGCAACCCGACTCTACAGAGAGGCCCTTTCCGACCGCCCCATCTATGCCCTCGCGGGCGCCGCCACACGGGCCTGTCACCCTCCATGGGTAGTGGCCGCTTTCAAGCTTGACTTAGGCGGTATGGGACGGCGTGCCGGACCCTCCGAAACGCAACACCCCTCGTGCCGGTTAAGACACGAGGTTATGCGCTGGGCTCTTCCCCGTTCAGTCGCCCTTACTAAGGGAATCCCTGTTGGTTTCTTTTCCTCCGCTTATTAATATGCTTAAATTTGGCGGGTAGGTCTCTCCCGACACGAGGTCGACGGTGGGTTTTTTTTTTCGTGCGCTGGTGGTTTAAAATTTTATTTGATCATCGATCATCGCTCGAGGGGCGGTCTCGGCGCAAAAACACACACACACAGTCACACACATTTTGATTTGATCAATCAAGGACGCCACCCGTCGGCGAGCACTCTGGCTACGCCTTTTGCTGAGGGGCAAAGCACAGCACGGGAGCAGCACCTCCTCCGTCATGACGACAGGCGGTCGCTCCCTCGCACCACACCAGCAACAAACACAGCGGCTGCTGCTGATGATGCCACGGCTGTTACTGTCCCCCAGCCAACGCACTGAAAATCCGAATTTGGCCGTCTGACGGCTTGCGCCAGACACGCCGTCACTTCGGTTTCAGCAAGCGTTGCTTATAGGCCCCACAACTGTGGCAGCGGCTACCACTAGGGTGCACACATGCCAACGAAATTGTAACAATAATAATAACAACAGTAGTAGTATAGCACTACTTCTGTGCGCACACGCCTCTCTCTCATACATGCACCTGTGTACTGGTGTAATTTACTCGTTCATGAGCGTTATTGGCACCATTTCTTCTCTCTCTCGAATTCTGCTAGGCCAAAGTAAATGAAATCCGGTTGAGTCGGTCCGTAGAGAGTGTGTGTGATAGGCGGGAGGTTCCTCAAGCGTTCAATTTCCCTGGCACACTACTACCTCTGGACGGCGACGCATGGCATGTCGCTTCCGACCCGGTCCTCTAGCCATACCCTTGTGTTGTGCCGTCCAGTCCACGGAGGGGTGGAAACTGGCGGCTTTGCTTGCTGCACGTCTGTGGGACAATCGGATCCGCAGCAGACGTCGAGTGTTTTCTCACTCAAAGGGCGGCAGGCCTCTGTTGCAGAAATAGGACGAAAAGCGTCTTTCTTTCACAGCATGATGAGGTGTGCTAGGGGCTCGTTTGTCAAATATTAGGGGGACTCCCGGTTTGCCTCCTGCCTTCTCATTCGGGGGGCAGTGGCGGGCGTCGTTCCCCAGAGCAGGCCAAAGCGCATCGTTGAGCCTGCCAAAGAGCAGAATATGGAGGCCGCAACAGCTACTCGCCCGATGGATGTTATTCCGACCCTCGCGCAGGAGTGGCGACAGTACACATATCAGGACTGCCGCCGCAATGTGCGTTCGACTTGTCGATGTATCTGGTATTCTTGCGATTCACATACCGACACGCAGTTAGCTGCGGTCTTCATCGACCCACGAGCCAAGTGATCCACCGTTAAGAGTTGTATATGTTTTTATTAAGGCCTGTCGGCCGTCTATCACTCCATCATAGGAGGACGTAATGTATGGGGGGTTTGATAGGGCTGGTAAGAGCCCGACTTTGGTTAGAAGACACATAAAATGCTTTTTTTCTCTCTCCCCTTTTTCCTCCTCTGCCGCACACGTACATTTACGTTTACAGTAGAGTGAAGGCGGGGAGGGAGGGGCCCACTGGGAAGCGTGTCAAGGAAAACCCAGCACTAGACGCCGCCAGAGTAGCAGGCGCCGGCCCTGTCAACGAGAGGAGCAGTAGCGTCTTCGCCTGCTGCTTTCTCTCTATGGTGTGGGTGCCGGAAGCCACTGAGCGACCGGGGACAAGGAAGAAAGATGTCGGTGACGGGTGTCGCGAGCCCCAACAGATGACTCTAAAGCAGTATACGGCGCTAGGACTGTGACCTGCGCCGGTCGGACTGACTGACATGTCATGTCAGTCCGACATCACAGACCTGTTATTGTCTCACAGTGGGTGTTGATCTCCCCGCCGTTTATCCGCTTTCTCCTTTCCCACGGCAATTGGGTGCGGCTCCCAAGGCTACCCTTGCCTTCTTCGCATTGAAGAATACTCGAACGACGACGACGAGCCGATGGTTGCAGCTCTCGCGTCACAAACTGTAATGATCCTTCCGCAGGTTCACCTACGGAAACCTTGTTACGACTTTTACTTCCTCTAAATGATCAAGTTTGGACATCTTTCCGTCAGCTCGAGGCGAGAACCCCTTGCGCCGAGACGCGAGGGGTAGAACATCCAAGAGCGCCAGTCCGAAGGCCTCACTAAATCATTCAATCGGTAGTAGCGACGGGCGGTGTGTACAAAGGGCAGGGACGTAATCAGCGCAAGCTGATGACTTGCACTTACTGGGAATTCCTCGTTCATGGGAAACAATTGCAAGCCCCAATCCCTATCATGAAGGGGATTGAACGGGTTACCCGCTCCTCTCGGAGGGGGAGAACACGTTGATCTCTTCAGTGTAGCGCGCGTGCGGCCCAGAACATCTAAGGGCATCACAGACCTGTTATTGCTCAATCTCGTGCGGCTAGAATTGCCGCTAATCCCTCTAAGAAGAAGTTGCGAACTGGACACCAATTGCTGGAGATCCGTCGACTAGTTAATAGGCCAGAGTCTCGTTCGTTATCGGAATTAACCAGACAAATCGCTCCACCAACTAAGAACGGCCATGCACCACCACCCACCGAATCGAGAAAGAGCTCTCAATCTGTCAATCCTTCCGGTGTCTGGGCCTGGTGAGGTTCCCCGTGTTGAGTCAAATTAAGCCGCAGGCTCCACTCCTGGTGGTGCCCTTCCGTCAATTCCTTTAAGTTTCAGCTTTGCAACCATACTTCCCCCGGAACCCAAAGACTTTGGTTTCCCGGAAGCTGCCCGCCGGGTCATGGGAATAACGCCGGCGGATCGCTAGTTGGCATCGTTTATGGTTAGAACTAGGGCGGTATCTGATCGCCTTCGAACCTCTAACTTTCGTTCTTGATTAATGAAAACATCCTTGGCAAATGCTTTCGCAGTAGTTCGTCTTGCGACGGTCCAAGAATTTCACCTCTAGCGTCGCAGTACGAATGCCCCCGCCTGTTCCTATTAGTCATTACCTCAGGTTCCGAAAACCAACAAAATAGAACCGAGGTCCTATTCCATTATTCCATGCATAGACATTCAGGCCATTAAAGTAGCCTGCTCTGAGCACTCTAATTTTTTCAAAGTAAACGTGCCGGCCACTCGGGACACTCGATGAAGAGCACCCCGTGCGAGCCGGCGGGGCTAGTTAGCTGTTCGGAGCGTGACAGTAAGCACCAGGCGGTGTACCGTCAGTCCGGAACTGAGATCCAACTACGAGCTTTTTAACCGCAACAACTTTAATATACGCTATTGGAGCTGGAATTACCGCGGCTGCTGGCACCAGACTTGCCCTCCAATAGATCCTCGTTAAAGGATTTAAAGTGTACTCATTCCGATTGCGAGGCCTCGGATGAGTCTCGCATCGTTATTTTTCGTCACTACCTCCCCGTGCCGGGAGTGGGTAATTTGCGTGCCTGCTGCCTTCCTTAGATGTGGTAGCCGTTTCTCAGGCTCCCTCTCCGGAATCGAACCCTGATTCCCCGTTACCCGTTATAGCCATTGTAGGCGCATAACCTACAATCGAAAGCTGATAAGGCAGACACTTGAAGGATGCGGCGCCGGTGCGGAGACCGTGCGCTCAGCAAAAAGTTATTCAGATTCACCACGGGTGGGTTAACGGACCGAGGCCCGACCAGTTTTGAACTAATAAAAGCGCTCTTCCCTTGCGGTCAGAGACGTGATGCATGTATTAGCTCTAGAATTACCACAGTTATCCAAGTAAGTGGGTTTACAGATCCAATGAAACATAGCTGATTTAATGAGCCATTCGCGGTTTCGCCTTAACTCGGCTTGTACTTACACATGCATGGCTTAATCTTTGAGACAAGCATATGACTACTGGCAGGATCAACCAGGTAGCTCAACAGTACTACTGATATATAGTACACAAGACACACACACACACACACACCCCTCGCTCCCCTCGGTTTTGCGTTTTAATCCTGCTTTGCAAGTTAAATCTCACTATGGACTCTCTAGCAGCCCGACAGTATGGCGTTATGTCGATACGTTAGACGAACAGAGGCGGAGGAGAGCAGTTACTCCGCGTGGACGAACGATCATAACTACCCCGCCGAGATTACTCCTGCTCGTCATTGTCGTCATTCAACACGGCAAGCTGGAAAAACAGGAGGAGGAGCAGTAGTAAGTGAGTAGGTGGTGGTGGTGGTCTTTTTCGTTTTGGTAGGGACGCGAGTCTTATTTTCCTCGGCGTCACCCCTTTTATATGAAAGGAACCGTCGGAAATGCATCCGAGGTGCCGTGTGGTTTGTCGCCTCCTCGTTGGTGGAGAGAGGCGACGCCACAGTGTTTTTGTTCAGCCTTCCCATGACATGGAAGAAGGTTGGTGCTCTGTTCCCATGCACACAGACCGATCGATAGCTGACTCGATGTGCAGTCGTAGGCTGGAGAAGTGATCGCACGGAGATCGGAAGGAATCGTCGTGACACAATACAGAGGCGCTGCTTTGAAGGCCTCTCGAGCCTCACGACGTGCGCGATTACGGGCGCTCTCGCCTAATGCTACGTATGTCTAGCAGAATGCAAGTTCGCCTCGCGCACCGGACCCGAGATGCCGCAGCGTGTGCAGTGACAGTTCTCAGTTTGCATCGAGCATCGGGATCATGCTCTTGCGGGAAGGAGGATGATGGGGGGTTGTGTGGAGAGAGAGCTGCTGCCGAAACAAACTACTCACTCCAGGGAGGAATTGAAGGCAATTCTCGAGCCACACGACATGCGCGAGTTTCGCCGACCGTCTTCGCCCACTGTTACGTATGTCTAACACATGAACAAGATCGGTCGCACGCGCACACCGGACCCCGAGGTGCCTGGGCTCTGGAACCACACGACATGTGCGAGGAGGGCCGCCTTCGCCTGCAAGTTACGTATGTCTAACAAGACGCAATGGTCGGTCGCTCACACACCGGACTCCAAATACCTCAGCCTATGTGGCATTTGCCCCGCGACAGACAGGCAGGTTCCCCATTGGCGCCGGTGAACGAGAAGCAGTTCGCAACCGCACCGGAACCCAGAACCTGTGATCCAATCCCGCGACAGGCAAAACACCGTCTGGTTCCCCAATTACTCCGGTATACGTCTGCGGCAAACAGTTCGCTACCGCACCGGAACCGAGAACCAGCACCCTAACAGTGGGGGAAGAGAAAGGAGCCCACGCACCAAAACAATGGAATACATTTGCTCCTTCTCTCTGGCGACAACGAGACACAATGTCGCCAAGACGCCGGTAGTAGGTTCAGCCAGCCACCGAGTCTCCCCCTTTATATAGCTATATCTAACGTCCATGGAAGGCCATCTCGGACCACACGACATGCGCGAGTTTCGCCGACCGTCTTCGCCCACTGTTACGTATGTCTAACACATGAACAAGATCGGTCGCACGCGCACACCGGACCCGAGATGCCTGGCTCTGGAACCACACGACATGTGCAAGGAGGGCCGCCTTCGCCTAATGTTACGTATGTCTAACAGAACGCAATGGTCGGTCACTCACACACCGGACTCCAAATACCTCAGCCTATGTGGCATTTGCCCCGCGACAGACAGGCAGGTTCCCCATTGGCGCCGGTGAACGAGAAGCAGTTCGCAACCGCACCGGAACCCAGAACCTGTGATCCAATCCCGCGACAGGCAAAACACCGTCTGGTTCCCCAATTACTCCGGTATACGTCTGCGGCAAACAGTTCGCTACCGCACCGGAACCGAGAACCAGCGCCCTAACAGTGGGGGAAGAGAAAGGAGCCCACGTACCAAAACAATGGAATACATTTGCTCCTTCTCTCTGGCGACAACGAGACACAATGTCGCCAAGACGCCGGTAGTTGTCAGCCAGCCACCGAGTCTCCCCCCTTTATATAGCTATATCTAATGTGCATGGAAGGCCATCTCGGACCACACGACATGCGCGAGTTTCGCCGACCGTCTTCGCCCACTGTTACGTATGTCTAACACATGAACAAGATCGGTCGCACGCGCACACCGGACCCGAGATGCCTGGCTCTGGAACCACACGACATGTGCAAGGAGGGCCGCCTTCGCCTAATGTTACGTATGTCTAACAGAACGCAATGGTCGGTCACTCACACACCGGACTCCAAATACCTCGGCATATGTACCCCGCGACAGGTAAAAGGCTGGTTCCCCATTTACTCCGGTAAACGTCTGCGGCAAACAGTTCGCTACCGCACCGGAACCGAGAACCAGCACCGTGGAATGGGGGAAGGGAAAGTAGCCAACGCACCAAAACAATGGAAAACATTTGCTCCTTCCCTCTGGCAACAACGAGACTTAGAATGTCGCCAAGACGCAGGTAGTTGTCAGTAGTCTCCCTCGCATGGTCCCCTAAGACAGCAGGTTACCCACGAGAAAGGTGCCACAGACACCAGGTCTCCCCTATATATATCGAATGGGTCAAGGTGATGTCGTCACTTCGTGCAAATTGAGCTCAAATGGTCGCCCAGCTCTCGCTGTGCTGTGGTCTAAGCACGAAAACCCCTGATGTACCATGTCCCAGTTCTGGAAAAAGGTACACTCCGGCGCTCGATTTCGGCCAGAATGCCGAACTTGCCTCCCAATTCCTTTCAGGTCTGAGAGCCTTGAAGGACAATAGGGTTACCGGACCAGGCACTTGCAAGGGAGTCAGGGTTACGTTTCGCCGTTTCGGTACCCTCCATCCGATTTGGACGAGATTGAAAACGGAAGCACTTGGGCCGAAGGCCGACGCGGGACTCTAGTCGCCGGGCCCGGCTCTAGCCCCTGGACCCGGGTTAAGTTGTGCCGTTTCCGTACCCCTCGTCCGATTTGGACGAGATTGAAAACAGAAGCACTTGGGTCGGAGGCCGACGCGGGACTCTAGTCCCCGGGCCCGGCTCTAGCTACTGGACCCGGCTGGCAAAACGTAACTTCGGCGCCCTCCGTCCGATTTCCGCGAGACTGAAAACGCAAACGCCCAACCGGAAGCACACCGCTGGGCTTTAGTCCCTGGGTCCGGCTCTAGCTCTGGGGCCCGGCTAGCCGCTGTTAACTTCGGCGCCCGCCGTCTGATTTCGACGAGACTGAAAACGCCAGCTCTGCCGGCAAAGACGGCTACTCAACAATAGCCGATGGGCTCGGCTCTAGCTCCGGGACCCGGCTCGCCGCTGGTATCTTCGGCGCCTGCCGTCCGATTTCCGCGGGGCCGACCACCCCAGCACCCGCATCCAAAGTAGGTTACCCGGCAGTAGCCGACAAATCCGGCTCTAGCTCCTGGACCCGGCTGGCCACTGGTAAATTCGGCACCCGCCGTACGATTTCCGCGGGACTGAACACACCTTCTTCCTGCATCGGAGGAAGGTACTCGGCAATAGCCGTTGGGCCCGGCTCTAGCCACTGGACCCTGGTCTCCGGTGGTAACTTCTTCGGCGCCACCGGCCCAATTCGACCAGACCCGAGCTGACGACAGGGAGAAAGGCACACTCGCTCAGGTAACTTTGTTCGAGAACATATCCCGGCTCCCGACGACACCGGCAACGCTCGCATGCTACACGAGAAACACTGCTGGCGCGACCGCCACACACCGGGCAGGAGCAGGCCGTCACGCCAGGCCAGGCATTCTCTGTGCCGGAGCATTGCCGGAGACTGGACGAGGTCCAGCGGGTAAACGGCGGGAGTAAGCCGCTCGCCTAACAGTCCAGGTTTGCACCTCCCTCCCCCCCATCTCCGGTTTCCTCCCTGCCCTAAGCCGCCTAACAGGACTCTCTCGACGCCACACCGAGCCACAGTGGGTCGTCTCGCCATTCTCTCTTGGTGCCACACCATGGACGGATCCTAGCCCGCCTTTTGAGTTCGAATCTCCGTTTTCGGCGACCCACCTTAACACCCCCCCTCTCCTCACCCATCCAGAGCCCAACCCCACCCCCTACCCCCCCAAGTCCTCGCCTCTGCTTTTCCTTCCTGCCCTCAGCCACCTGAAAGATCTACTCGACGGTTTCACCGAGCCACAGTGAGGTCGTCTCTGAATTTCCTCACTGTCCCCAGCCGCCTCACAGCACTCTCTCGACGACGCACCGAGCCCTCGGTGGGTCGTCTCTCCGTTTCCTCCCTGTCCTCAGCCGCCTCACAGGACTCTCTCGACGCCTCACCCTGCCACAGTGGGTCGTCTCTCCGTTCTGTCTCTGTGTCGGATCAGGGACGGATCCTAGCCCGCCGTTTGAGGTCGAATCTCCGTTTTCGGCGACCCACCTTAACACCCCCCCTCCCCTCACCCATCCAGAGCCCAACCCCACCCCCTACCCCCCCATGTCCTCGTCTCTGCTTTTCCTTCCTGCCCTCAGCCACCTGAAAGATCTACTCGACGGTTTCACCGAGCCACAGTGAGGTCGTCTCTCAATTTCCTCCCTGTCCCCAGCCGCCTCACAGCACTCTCTCGACGACGCACCCAGCCCTCAGTGGGTCGTCTCTCCGTTTCCTCCCTGTCCTCAGCCGCCTCACAGCACTCTCTCGACGACGCACCGAGCCCTCGGTGGGTCGTCTCTCCGTTTCCTCCCTGTCCTCAGCCGCCTCACAGGACTCTCTCGACGCCTCACCCTGCCACAGTGGGTCGTCTCTCCGTTCTGTCTCTGTGTCGGATCAGGGACGGATCCTAGCCCGCCTTTTGAGTTCGAATCTCCGTTTTCGGCGACCCACCTTAACACCCCCCCTCCCCTCACCCATCCAGAGCCCAACCCCACCCCCTACCCCCCCAAGTCCTCGTCTCTGCTTTTCCTTCCTGCCCTCAGCCACCTGAAAGATCTACTCGACGGTTTCACCGAGCCACAGTGAGGTCGTCTCTCAATTTCCTCCCTGTCCCCAGCCGCCTCACAGCACTCTCTCGACGACGCACCCAGCCCTCAGTGGGTCGTCTCTCCGTTTCCTCCCTGTCCTCAGCCGCCTCACAGCACTCTCTCGACGACGCACCGAGCCCTCGGTGGGTCGTCTCTCCGTTTCCTCCCTGTCCTCAGCCGCCTCACAGGACTCTCTCGACGCCTCACCCTGCCACAGTGGGTCGTCTCTCCGTTCTGTCTCTGTGTCGGATCAGGGACGGATCCTAGCCCGCCTTTTGAGTTCGAATCTCCGTTTTCGGCGACCCACCTTAACACCCCCCCTCCCCTCACCCATCCAGAGCCCAACCACACCCCCTACCCCCCCAAGTCCTCGTCTCTGCTTTTCCTTCCTGCCCTCAGCCACCTGAAAGATCTACTCGACGGTTTCACCGAGCCACAGTGAGGTCGTCTCTCAATTTCCTCCCTGTCCCCAGCCGCCTCACAGCACTCTCTCGACGACGCACCCAGCCCTCAGTGGGTCGTCTCTCCGTTTCCTCCCTGTCCTCAGCCGCCTCACAGCACTCTCTCGACGACGCACCGAGCCCTCGGTGGGTCGTCTCTCCGTTTCCTCCCTGTCCTCAGCCGCCCCACAGGACTCTCTCGACGCCACACCCTGCCACAGTGGGTCGTCTCTCCGTTCCGTCTCTGTGTCGGATCAGGGACGGATCCTAGCCCGCCGTTTGAGGTCGAATCTCCGTTTTCGGCGACCCACCTTAACACCCCCCCTCCCCTCACCCATCCAGAGCCCAACCCCACCCCCTAACCCCCCATGTCCTCGTCTCTGCTTTTCCTTCCTGCCCTCAGCCACCTGAAAGATCTACTCGACGGTTTCACCGAGCCACAGTGAGGTCGTCTCTCAATTTCCTCCCTGTCCCCAGACGCCTCACAGCACTCTCTCGACGACGCACCCAGCCCTCAGTGGGTCGTCTCTCCGTTTCCTCCCTGTCCTCAGCCGCCTCACAGCACTCTCTCGACGACGCACCGAGCCCTCGGTGGGTCGTCTCTCCGTTTCCTCCCTGTCCTCAGCCGCCTCACAGGACTCTCTCGACGCCTCACCCTGCCACAGTGGGTCGTCTCTCCGTTCTGTCTCTGTGTCGGATCAGGGACGGATCCTAGCCCGCCTTTTGAGTTCGAATCTCCGTTTTCGGCGACCCACCTTAACACCCACCCTCCCCTCACCCATCCAGAGCCCAACCCCACCCCCTACCCCCCCAAGTCCTCGTCTCTGCTTTTCCTTCCTGCCCCCAGCCACCTGAAAGATCTACTCGACGGTTTCACCGAGCCACAGTGAGGTCGTCTCTCAATTTCCTCCCTGTCCCCAGCCGCCTCACAGCACTCTCTCGACGACGCACCCAGCCCTCAGTGGGTCGTCTCTCCGTTTCCTCCCTGTCCTCAGCCGCCTCACAGCACTCTCTCGACGACGCACCGAGCCCTCGGTGGGTCGTCTCTCCGTTTCCTCCCTGTCCTCAGCCGCCTCACAGGACTCTCTCGACGCCTCACCCTGCCACAGTGGGTCGTCTCTCCGTTCTGTCTCTGTGTCGGATCAGGGACGGATCCTAGCCCGCCTTTTGAGTTCGAATCTCCGTTTTCGGCGACCCACCTTAACACCCCCCCTCCCCTCACCCATCCAGAGCCCAACCCCACCCCCTACCCCCCCAAGTCCTCGTCTCTGCTTTTCCTTCCTGCCCTCAGCCACCTGAAAGATCTACTCGACGGTTTCACCGAGCCACAGTGAGGTCGTCTCTCAATTTCCTCCCTGTCCCCAGCCGCCTCGCAGCACTCTCTCGACGACGCACCCAGCCCTCAGTGGGTCGTCTCTCCGTTTCCTCCCTGTCCTCAGCCGCCTCACAGCACTCTCTCGACGACGCACCGAGCCCTCGGTGGGTCGTCTCTCCGTTTCCTCCCTGTCCTCAGCCGCCTCACAGGACTCTCTCGACGCCTCACCCTGCCACAGTGGGTCGTCTCTCCGTTCTGTCTCTGTGTCGGATCAGGGACGGATCCTAGCCCGCCTTTTGAGTTCGAATCTCCGTTTTCGGCGACCCACCTTAACACCCCCCCTCCCCTCACCCATCCAGAGCCCAACCCCACCCCCTACCCCCCCAAGTCCTCGTCTCTGCTTTTCCTTCCTGCCCTCAGCCACCTGAAAGATCTACTCGACGGTTTCACCGAGCCACAGTGAGGTCGTCTCTCAATTTCCTCCCTGTCCCCAGCCGCCTCACAGCACTCTCTCGACGACGCACCCAGCCCTCAGTGGGTCGTCTCTCCGTTTCCTCCCTGTCCTCAGCCGCCTCACAGCACTCTCTCGACGACGCACCGAGCCCTCGGTGGGTCGTCTCTCCGTTTCCTCCCTGTCCTCAGCCGCCCCACAGGACTCTCTCGACGCCACACCCTGCCACAGTGGGTCGTCTCTCCGTTCCGTCTCTGTGTCGGATCAGGGACGGATCCTAGCCCGCCGTTTGAGGTCGAATCTCCGTTTTCGGCGACCCACCTTAACACCCCCCCTCCCCTCACCCATCCAGAGCCCTACCCCACCCCCTACCCCCCCAAGTCCTCGCCTCTGCTTTTCCTTCCTGCCCTCAGCCACCTGAAAGATCTACTCGACGGTTTCACCGAGCCACAGTGAGGTCGTCTCTCAATTTCCTCCCTGTCCTCAGCCGCCTCACAGCACTCTCTCGACGACGCACCGCACCCGAGCCCTCAGTGGGTCGTCTCTCCGTTTCCTCCCTGTGCTCATCCGCCTCACAGGACTCTCTCGACGCCTCACCCTGCCACAGTGGGTC
>NW_027190711.1:20000-28886 GCF_040958095.1 Procambarus clarkii
CCCCAAAAGCAACGGGTCGCGGCGACCTACTGTGAGGCGAAATACGCCCGCCGACGCCGGCGTGGGTGGAGGCACGCCCAAGTATTCCTGGGTCGCTTTGTTACGTCCCCACCCAGCCGACAGCCGACGAGCTGAATCCCCCAGTTCGACCTTCGAGGTTCCACCCGTTTGGCTCTTAACGGTTTCACGTACTCTTGAACTCTCTCTTCAAAGTTCTTTTCAACTTTCCCTCACGGTACTTGTCCTCTATCGGTCTCGTGGTCATATTTAGCCTTAGATGGAGTTTACCACCTGCTTTGGGCTGCATTATTAAGCAACCCGACTCTACAGAGAGGCCCTTTCCGACCGCCCCATCTATGCCCTCGCGGGCGCCGCCACACGGGCCTGTCACCCTCCATGGGTAGTGGCCGCTTTCAAGCTTGACTTAGGCGGTATGGGACGGCGTGCCGGACCCTCCGAAACGCAACACCCCTCGTGCCGGTTAAGACACGAGGTTATGCGCTGGGCTCTTCCCCGTTCAGTCGCCCTTACTAAGGGAATCCCTGTTGGTTTCTTTTCCTCCGCTTATTAATATGCTTAAATTTGGCGGGTAGGTCTCTCCCGACACGAGGTCGACGGTGGGTTTTTTTTTTCGTGCGCTGGTGGTTTAAAATTTTATTTGATCATCGATCATCGCTCGAGGGGCGGTCTCGGCGCAAAAACACACACACACAGTCACACACATTTTGATTTGATCAATCAAGGACGCCACCCGTCGGCGAGCACTCTGGCTACGCCTTTTGCTGAGGGGCAAAGCACAGCACGGGAGCAGCACCTCCTCCGTCATGACGACAGGCGGTCGCTCCCTCGCACCACACCAGCAACAAACACAGCGGCTGCTGCTGATGATGCCACGGCTGTTACTGTCCCCCAGCCAACGCACTGAAAATCCGAATTTGGCCGTCTGACGGCTTGCGCCAGACACGCCGTCACTTCGGTTTCAGCAAGCGTTGCTTATAGGCCCCACAACTGTGGCAGCGGCTACCACTAGGGTGCACACATGCCAACGAAATTGTAACAATAATAATAACAACAGTAGTAGTATAGCACTACTTCTGTGCGCACACGCCTCTCTCTCATACATGCACCTGTGTACTGGTGTAATTTACTCGTTCATGAGCGTTATTGGCACCATTTCTTCTCTCTCTCGAATTCTGCTAGGCCAAAGTAAATGAAATCCGGTTGAGTCGGTCCGTAGAGAGTGTGTGTGATAGGCGGGAGGTTCCTCAAGCGTTCAATTTCCCTGGCACACTACTACCTCTGGACGGCGACGCATGGCATGTCGCTTCCGACCCGGTCCTCTAGCCATACCCTTGTGTTGTGCCGTCCAGTCCACGGAGGGGTGGAAACTGGCGGCTTTGCTTGCTGCACGTCTGTGGGACAATCGGATCCGCAGCAGACGTCGAGTGTTTTCTCACTCAAAGGGCGGCAGGCCTCTGTTGCAGAAATAGGACGAAAAGCGTCTTTCTTTCACAGCATGATGAGGTGTGCTAGGGGCTCGTTTGTCAAATATTAGGGGGACTCCCGGTTTGCCTCCTGCCTTCTCATTCGGGGGGCAGTGGCGGGCGTCGTTCCCCAGAGCAGGCCAAAGCGCATCGTTGAGCCTGCCAAAGAGCAGAATATGGAGGCCGCAACAGCTACTCGCCCGATGGATGTTATTCCGACCCTCGCGCAGGAGTGGCGACAGTACACATATCAGGACTGCCGCCGCAATGTGCGTTCGACTTGTCGATGTATCTGGTATTCTTGCGATTCACATACCGACACGCAGTTAGCTGCGGTCTTCATCGACCCACGAGCCAAGTGATCCACCGTTAAGAGTTGTATATGTTTTTATTAAGGCCTGTCGGCCGTCTATCACTCCATCATAGGAGGACGTAATGTATGGGGGGTTTGATAGGGCTGGTAAGAGCCCGACTTTGGTTAGAAGACACATAAAATGCTTTTTTTCTCTCTCCCCTTTTTCCTCCTCTGCCGCACACGTACATTTACGTTTACAGTAGAGTGAAGGCGGGGAGGGAGGGGCCCACTGGGAAGCGTGTCAAGGAAAACCCAGCACTAGACGCCGCCAGAGTAGCAGGCGCCGGCCCTGTCAACGAGAGGAGCAGTAGCGTCTTCGCCTGCTGCTTTCTCTCTATGGTGTGGGTGCCGGAAGCCACTGAGCGACCGGGGACAAGGAAGAAAGATGTCGGTGACGGGTGTCGCGAGCCCCAACAGATGACTCTAAAGCAGTATACGGCGCTAGGACTGTGACCTGCGCCGGTCGGACTGACTGACATGTCATGTCAGTCCGACATCACAGACCTGTTATTGTCTCACAGTGGGTGTTGATCTCCCCGCCGTTTATCCGCTTTCTCCTTTCCCACGGCAATTGGGTGCGGCTCCCAAGGCTACCCTTGCCTTCTTCGCATTGAAGAATACTCGAACGACGACGACGAGCCGATGGTTGCAGCTCTCGCGTCACAAACTGTAATGATCCTTCCGCAGGTTCACCTACGGAAACCTTGTTACGACTTTTACTTCCTCTAAATGATCAAGTTTGGACATCTTTCCGTCAGCTCGAGGCGAGAACCCCTTGCGCCGAGACGCGAGGGGTAGAACATCCAAGAGCGCCAGTCCGAAGGCCTCACTAAATCATTCAATCGGTAGTAGCGACGGGCGGTGTGTACAAAGGGCAGGGACGTAATCAGCGCAAGCTGATGACTTGCACTTACTGGGAATTCCTCGTTCATGGGAAACAATTGCAAGCCCCAATCCCTATCATGAAGGGGATTGAACGGGTTACCCGCTCCTCTCGGAGGGGGAGAACACGTTGATCTCTTCAGTGTAGCGCGCGTGCGGCCCAGAACATCTAAGGGCATCACAGACCTGTTATTGCTCAATCTCGTGCGGCTAGAATTGCCGCTAATCCCTCTAAGAAGAAGTTGCGAACTGGACACCAATTGCTGGAGATCCGTCGACTAGTTAATAGGCCAGAGTCTCGTTCGTTATCGGAATTAACCAGACAAATCGCTCCACCAACTAAGAACGGCCATGCACCACCACCCACCGAATCGAGAAAGAGCTCTCAATCTGTCAATCCTTCCGGTGTCTGGGCCTGGTGAGGTTCCCCGTGTTGAGTCAAATTAAGCCGCAGGCTCCACTCCTGGTGGTGCCCTTCCGTCAATTCCTTTAAGTTTCAGCTTTGCAACCATACTTCCCCCGGAACCCAAAGACTTTGGTTTCCCGGAAGCTGCCCGCCGGGTCATGGGAATAACGCCGGCGGATCGCTAGTTGGCATCGTTTATGGTTAGAACTAGGGCGGTATCTGATCGCCTTCGAACCTCTAACTTTCGTTCTTGATTAATGAAAACATCCTTGGCAAATGCTTTCGCAGTAGTTCGTCTTGCGACGGTCCAAGAATTTCACCTCTAGCGTCGCAGTACGAATGCCCCCGCCTGTTCCTATTAGTCATTACCTCAGGTTCCGAAAACCAACAAAATAGAACCGAGGTCCTATTCCATTATTCCATGCATAGACATTCAGGCCATTAAAGTAGCCTGCTCTGAGCACTCTAATTTTTTCAAAGTAAACGTGCCGGCCACTCGGGACACTCGATGAAGAGCACCCCGTGCGAGCCGGCGGGGCTAGTTAGCTGTTCGGAGCGTGACAGTAAGCACCAGGCGGTGTACCGTCAGTCCGGAACTGAGATCCAACTACGAGCTTTTTAACCGCAACAACTTTAATATACGCTATTGGAGCTGGAATTACCGCGGCTGCTGGCACCAGACTTGCCCTCCAATAGATCCTCGTTAAAGGATTTAAAGTGTACTCATTCCGATTGCGAGGCCTCGGATGAGTCTCGCATCGTTATTTTTCGTCACTACCTCCCCGTGCCGGGAGTGGGTAATTTGCGTGCCTGCTGCCTTCCTTAGATGTGGTAGCCGTTTCTCAGGCTCCCTCTCCGGAATCGAACCCTGATTCCCCGTTACCCGTTATAGCCATTGTAGGCGCATAACCTACAATCGAAAGCTGATAAGGCAGACACTTGAAGGATGCGGCGCCGGTGCGGAGACCGTGCGCTCAGCAAAAAGTTATTCAGATTCACCACGGGTGGGTTAACGGACCGAGGCCCGACCAGTTTTGAACTAATAAAAGCGCTCTTCCCTTGCGGTCAGAGACGTGATGCATGTATTAGCTCTAGAATTACCACAGTTATCCAAGTAAGTGGGTTTACAGATCCAATGAAACATAGCTGATTTAATGAGCCATTCGCGGTTTCGCCTTAACTCGGCTTGTACTTACACATGCATGGCTTAATCTTTGAGACAAGCATATGACTACTGGCAGGATCAACCAGGTAGCTCAACAGTACTACTGATATATAGTACACAAGACACACACACACACACACACCCCTCGCTCCCCTCGGTTTTGCGTTTTAATCCTGCTTTGCAAGTTAAATCTCACTATGGACTCTCTAGCAGCCCGACAGTATGGCGTTATGTCGATACGTTAGACGAACAGAGGCGGAGGAGAGCAGTTACTCCGCGTGGACGAACGATCATAACTACCCCGCCGAGATTACTCCTGCTCGTCATTGTCGTCATTCAACACGGCAAGCTGGAAAAACAGGAGGAGGAGCAGTAGTAAGTGAGTAGGTGGTGGTGGTGGTCTTTTTCGTTTTGGTAGGGACGCGAGTCTTATTTTCCTCGGCGTCACCCCTTTTATATGAAAGGAACCGTCGGAAATGCATCCGAGGTGCCGTGTGGTTTGTCGCCTCCTCGTTGGTGGAGAGAGGCGACGCCACAGTGTTTTTGTTCAGCCTTCCCATGACATGGAAGAAGGTTGGTGCTCTGTTCCCATGCACACAGACCGATCGATAGCTGACTCGATGTGCAGTCGTAGGCTGGAGAAGTGATCGCACGGAGATCGGAAGGAATCGTCGTGACACAATACAGAGGCGCTGCTTTGAAGGCCTCTCGAGCCTCACGACGTGCGCGATTACGGGCGCTCTCGCCTAATGCTACGTATGTCTAGCAGAATGCAAGTTCGCCTCGCGCACCGGACCCGAGATGCCGCAGCGTGTGCAGTGACAGTTCTCAGTTTGCATCGAGCATCGGGATCATGCTCTTGCGGGAAGGAGGATGATGGGGGGTTGTGTGGAGAGAGAGCTGCTGCCGAAACAAACTACTCACTCCAGGGAGGAATTGAAGGCAATTCTCGAGCCACACGACATGCGCGAGTTTCGCCGACCGTCTTCGCCCACTGTTACGTATGTCTAACACATGAACAAGATCGGTCGCACGCGCACACCGGACCCCGAGGTGCCTGGGCTCTGGAACCACACGACATGTGCGAGGAGGGCCGCCTTCGCCTGCAAGTTACGTATGTCTAACAAGACGCAATGGTCGGTCGCTCACACACCGGACTCCAAATACCTCAGCCTATGTGGCATTTGCCCCGCGACAGACAGGCAGGTTCCCCATTGGCGCCGGTGAACGAGAAGCAGTTCGCAACCGCACCGGAACCCAGAACCTGTGATCCAATCCCGCGACAGGCAAAACACCGTCTGGTTCCCCAATTACTCCGGTATACGTCTGCGGCAAACAGTTCGCTACCGCACCGGAACCGAGAACCAGCACCCTAACAGTGGGGGAAGAGAAAGGAGCCCACGCACCAAAACAATGGAATACATTTGCTCCTTCTCTCTGGCGACAACGAGACACAATGTCGCCAAGACGCCGGTAGTAGGTTCAGCCAGCCACCGAGTCTCCCCCTTTATATAGCTATATCTAACGTCCATGGAAGGCCATCTCGGACCACACGACATGCGCGAGTTTCGCCGACCGTCTTCGCCCACTGTTACGTATGTCTAACACATGAACAAGATCGGTCGCACGCGCACACCGGACCCGAGATGCCTGGCTCTGGAACCACACGACATGTGCAAGGAGGGCCGCCTTCGCCTAATGTTACGTATGTCTAACAGAACGCAATGGTCGGTCACTCACACACCGGACTCCAAATACCTCAGCCTATGTGGCATTTGCCCCGCGACAGACAGGCAGGTTCCCCATTGGCGCCGGTGAACGAGAAGCAGTTCGCAACCGCACCGGAACCCAGAACCTGTGATCCAATCCCGCGACAGGCAAAACACCGTCTGGTTCCCCAATTACTCCGG
Organism: Procambarus clarkii; assembly: GCF_040958095.1. Taxonomy (NCBI): domain Eukaryota; kingdom Metazoa; phylum Arthropoda; class Malacostraca; order Decapoda; family Cambaridae; genus Procambarus; species Procambarus clarkii. The sequence goes on from NW_027190711.1 coordinate 26,203, forward strand.
TATACGTCTGCGGCAAACAGTTCGCTACCGCACCGGAACCGAGAACCAGCGCCCTAACAGTGGGGGAAGAGAAAGGAGCCCACGTACCAAAACAATGGAATACATTTGCTCCTTCTCTCTGGCGACAACGAGACACAATGTCGCCAAGACGCCGGTAGTTGTCAGCCAGCCACCGAGTCTCCCCCCTTTATATAGCTATATCTAATGTGCATGGAAGGCCATCTCGGACCACACGACATGCGCGAGTTTCGCCGACCGTCTTCGCCCACTGTTACGTATGTCTAACACATGAACAAGATCGGTCGCACGCGCACACCGGACCCGAGATGCCTGGCTCTGGAACCACACGACATGTGCAAGGAGGGCCGCCTTCGCCTAATGTTACGTATGTCTAACAGAACGCAATGGTCGGTCACTCACACACCGGACTCCAAATACCTCGGCATATGTACCCCGCGACAGGTAAAAGGCTGGTTCCCCATTTACTCCGGTAAACGTCTGCGGCAAACAGTTCGCTACCGCACCGGAACCGAGAACCAGCACCGTGGAATGGGGGAAGGGAAAGTAGCCAACGCACCAAAACAATGGAAAACATTTGCTCCTTCCCTCTGGCAACAACGAGACTTAGAATGTCGCCAAGACGCAGGTAGTTGTCAGTAGTCTCCCTCGCATGGTCCCCTAAGACAGCAGGTTACCCACGAGAAAGGTGCCACAGACACCAGGTCTCCCCTATATATATCGAATGGGTCAAGGTGATGTCGTCACTTCGTGCAAATTGAGCTCAAATGGTCGCCCAGCTCTCGCTGTGCTGTGGTCTAAGCACGAAAACCCCTGATGTACCATGTCCCAGTTCTGGAAAAAGGTACACTCCGGCGCTCGATTTCGGCCAGAATGCCGAACTTGCCTCCCAATTCCTTTCAGGTCTGAGAGCCTTGAAGGACAATAGGGTTACCGGACCAGGCACTTGCAAGGGAGTCAGGGTTACGTTTCGCCGTTTCGGTACCCTCCATCCGATTTGGACGAGATTGAAAACGGAAGCACTTGGGCCGAAGGCCGACGCGGGACTCTAGTCGCCGGGCCCGGCTCTAGCCCCTGGACCCGGGTTAAGTTGTGCCGTTTCCGTACCCCTCGTCCGATTTGGACGAGATTGAAAACAGAAGCACTTGGGTCGGAGGCCGACGCGGGACTCTAGTCCCCGGGCCCGGCTCTAGCTACTGGACCCGGCTGGCAAAACGTAACTTCGGCGCCCTCCGTCCGATTTCCGCGAGACTGAAAACGCAAACGCCCAACCGGAAGCACACCGCTGGGCTTTAGTCCCTGGGTCCGGCTCTAGCTCTGGGGCCCGGCTAGCCGCTGTTAACTTCGGCGCCCGCCGTCTGATTTCGACGAGACTGAAAACGCCAGCTCTGCCGGCAAAGACGGCTACTCAACAATAGCCGATGGGCTCGGCTCTAGCTCCGGGACCCGGCTCGCCGCTGGTATCTTCGGCGCCTGCCGTCCGATTTCCGCGGGGCCGACCACCCCAGCACCCGCATCCAAAGTAGGTTACCCGGCAGTAGCCGACAAATCCGGCTCTAGCTCCTGGACCCGGCTGGCCACTGGTAAATTCGGCACCCGCCGTACGATTTCCGCGGGACTGAACACACCTTCTTCCTGCATCGGAGGAAGGTACTCGGCAATAGCCGTTGGGCCCGGCTCTAGCCACTGGACCCTGGTCTCCGGTGGTAACTTCTTCGGCGCCACCGGCCCAATTCGACCAGACCCGAGCTGACGACAGGGAGAAAGGCACACTCGCTCAGGTAACTTTGTTCGAGAACATATCCCGGCTCCCGACGACACCGGCAACGCTCGCATGCTACACGAGAAACACTGCTGGCGCGACCGCCACACACCGGGCAGGAGCAGGCCGTCACGCCAGGCCAGGCATTCTCTGTGCCGGAGCATTGCCGGAGACTGGACGAGGTCCAGCGGGTAAACGGCGGGAGTAAGCCGCTCGCCTAACAGTCCAGGTTTGCACCTCCCTCCCCCCCATCTCCGGTTTCCTCCCTGCCCTAAGCCGCCTAACAGGACTCTCTCGACGCCACACCGAGCCACAGTGGGTCGTCTCGCCATTCTCTCTTGGTGCCACACCATGGACGGATCCTAGCCCGCCTTTTGAGTTCGAATCTCCGTTTTCGGCGACCCACCTTAACACCCCCCCTCTCCTCACCCATCCAGAGCCCAACCCCACCCCCTACCCCCCCAAGTCCTCGCCTCTGCTTTTCCTTCCTGCCCTCAGCCACCTGAAAGATCTACTCGACGGTTTCACCGAGCCACAGTGAGGTCGTCTCTGAATTTCCTCACTGTCCCCAGCCGCCTCACAGCACTCTCTCGACGACGCACCGAGCCCTCGGTGGGTCGTCTCTCCGTTTCCTCCCTGTCCTCAGCCGCCTCACAGGACTCTCTCGACGCCTCACCCTGCCACAGTGGGTCGTCTCTCCGTTCTGTCTCTGTGTCGGATCAGGGACGGATCCTAGCCCGCCGTTTGAGGTCGAATCTCCGTTTTCGGCGACCCACCTTAACACCCCCCCTCCCCTCACCCATCCAGAGCCCAACCCCACCCCCTACCCCCCCATGTCCTCGTCTCTGCTTTTCCTTCCTGCCCTCAGCCACCTGAAAGATCTACTCGACGGTTTCACCGAGCC
>NW_027190712.1:0-28800 GCF_040958095.1 Procambarus clarkii
ACCCTACAAGAGAAGTTGAGAATTCGAGATATATATATCTCAAACATCTCCACTTCCCGAGGGCACCAGATGAGTAGTGGGGTCAGTCTGCATTTTTCGTCAAGCCACTGTCAATGTGAGAGAACTCGTGTCCAGCTTATAAGCCTATACTTGCATAAACCACAAGGGAAGATTAACAATCTTTGGACAACACCCACCAGTGAGACTCGAACCCAGAAAGCACAACTACCTTCCAGTAGCTGCCATAACTAGTATGCTTTAACCCACTACACCATCAGACCCTACAAAAGAAGTTGAGAATTCGAGATATATATATCTCAAACATCTCCACTTCCCGAGGGCACAGATGAGTGTGGGGTCAGTCTGCATTTTTCGTCAAGCCACTGTCAATGTGAGAGAACTCGTGTCCAGCTTATAAGCCTCTACTTGCATAAACCACAAGGGAAGATTAACAATCTTTGGACAACACCCACCAGTGAGACTCGAACCCAGAAAGCACAACTACCTTCCAGTATCTCCCATAACTAGTATGCTTTAACCCACTACACCATCAGACCCTACAAAAGAAGTTGAGAATTCGAGATATATATATCTAAAAAATCTCCACTTCCCGAGGGCACCAGATGAGTGTGGGGTCAGTCTGCATTTTTCGTCAAGCCACTGTCAATGTGAGAGAACTCGTGTCCAGCTTATAAGCCTATACTTGCATAAACCACAAGGGAAGATTAACAATCTTTGGACAACACCCACCAGTGAGACTCGAACCCAGAAAGCACAACTACCTTCCAGTAGCTGCCATAACTAGTATGCTTTAACCCACTACACCATCAGACCCTACAAAAGAAGTTGAGAATTCGAGATATATATATCTCAAACATCTCCACTTCCCGAGGGCACCAGATGAGTATGGGGTCAGTCTGCATTTTTCGTCAAGCCACTGTCAATGTGAGAGAACTCGTGTCCAGCTTATATGCCTATACTTGCATAAACCACAAGGGAAGATTAACAATCTTTGGACAACACCCACCAGTGAGACTCGAACCCAGAAAGCACAACTACCTTCCAGTAGCTGCCATAACTAGTATGCTTTAACCCACTACACCATCAGACCCTACAAAAGACGTTGAGAATTCGAGATATATATATCTCAAACATCTCCACTTCCCGAGGGCACCAGATGAGTGTGGGGTCAGTCTGCATTTTTCGTCAAGCCACTGTCAATGTGAGAGAACTCGTGTCCAGCTTATAAGCCTATACTTGCATAAACCACAAGGGAAGATTAACAATCTTTGGACAACACTCACCAGTGAGACTCGAACCCAGAAAGCACAACTACCTTCCAGTAGCTGCCATAACTAGTATGCTTTAACCCACTACACCATCAGACCCTACAAAAGAAGTTGAGAATTCGAGATATATATATCTCAAAAATCTCCACTTCCCGAGGGCACCAGATGAGTGTGGGGTCAGTCTGCATTTTTCGTCAAGCCACTGTCAATGTGAGAGAACTCGTGTCCAGCTTATAAGCCTATACTTGCATAAACCACAAGGGAAGATTAACAATCTTTGGACAACACCCACCAGTGAGACTCGAACCCAGAAAGCACAACTACCTTCCAGTAGCTGCCATAACTAGTATGCTTTAACCCACTACACCATCAGACCCTACAAAAGAAGTTGAGAATTCGAGATATATATATCTCAAACATCTCCACTTCCCGAGGGCACCAGATGAGTGTGGGGTCAGTCTGCATTTTTCGTCAAGCCACTGTCAATGTGAGAGAACTCGTGTCCAGCTTATAAGCCTATACTTGCATAAACCACAAGGGAAGATTAACAATCTTTGGACAACACCCACCAGTGAGACTCGAACCCAGAAAGCACAACTATCTTCCAGTAGCTGCCATAACTAGTATGCTTTAACCCACTACACCATCAGACCCTACAAGAGAAGTTGAGAATTCGAGATATATATATCTCAAACATCTCCACTTCCCGAGGGCACCAGATGAGTATGGGGTCAGTCTGCATTTTTCGTCAAGCCACTGTCAATGTGAGAGAACTCGTGTCCAGCTTATATGCCTATACTTGCATAAACCACAAGGGAAGATTAACAATCTTTGGACAACACCCACCAGTGAGACTCGAACCCAGAAAGCACAACTACCTTCCAGTAGCTGCCATAACTAGTATGCTTTAACCCACTACACCATCACACCCTACAAAAGACGTTGAGAATTCGAGATATATATATCTCAAACATCTCCACTTCCCGAGGGCACCAGATGAGTGTGGGGTCAGTCTGCATTTTTCGTCAAGCCACTGTCAATGTGAGAGAACTCGTGTCCAGCTTATAAGCCTATACTTGCATAAACCACAAGGGAAGATTAACAATCTTTGGACAACACTCACCAGTGAGACTCGAACCCAGAAAGCACAACTACCTTCCAGTAGCTGCCATAACTAGTATGCTTTAACCCACTACACCATCAGACCCTACAAAAGAAGTTGAGAATTCGAGATATATATATCTCAAAAATCTCCACTTCCCGAGGGCACCAGATGAGTGTGGGGTCAGTCTGCATTTTTCGTCAAGCCACTGTCAATGTGAGAGAACTCGTGTCCAGCTTATAAGCCTATACTTGCATAAACCACAAGGGAAGATTAACAATCTTTGGACAACACCCACCAGTGAGACTCGAACCCAGAAAGCACAACTACCTTCCAGTAGCTGCCATAACTAGTATGCTTTAACCCACTACACCATCAGACCCTACAAAAGAAGTTGAGAATTCGAGATATATATATCTCAAACATCTCCACTTCCCGAGGGCACAGATGAGTGTGGGGTCAGTCTGCATTTTTCGTCAAGCCACTGTCAATGTGAGAGAACTCGTGTCCAGCTTATAAGCCTCTACTTGCATAAACCACAAGGGAAGATTAACAATCTTTGGACAACACCCACCAGTGAGACTCGAACCCAGAAAGCACAACTACCTTCCAGTATCTCCCATAACTAGTATGCTTTAACCCACTACACCATCAGACCCTACAAAAGAAGTTGAGAATTCGAGATATATATATCTAAAAAATCTCCACTTCCCGAGGGCACCAGATGAGTGTGGGGTCAGTCTGCATTTTTCGTCAAGCCACTGTCAATGTGAGAGAACTCGTGTCCAGCTTATAAGCCTATACTTGCATAAACCACAAGGGAAGATTAACAATCTTTGGACAACACCCACCAGTGAGACTCGAACCCAGAAAGCACAACTACCTTCCAGTAGCTGCCATAACTAGTATGCTTTAACCCACTACACCATCAGACCCTACAAAAGAAGTTGAGAATTCGAGATATATATATCTCAAACATCTCCACTTCCCGAGGGCACCAGATGAGTATGGGGTCAGTCTGCATTTTTCGTCAAGCCACTGTCAATGTGAGAGAACTCGTGTCCAGCTTATATGCCTATACTTGCATAAACCACAAGGGAAGATTAACAATCTTTGGACAACACCCACCAGTGAGACTCGAACCCAGAAAGCACAACTACCTTCCAGTAGCTGCCATAACTAGTATGCTTTAACCCACTACACCATCAGACCCTACAAAAGAAGTTGAGAATTCGAGATATATATATCTCAAACATCTCCACTTCCCGAGGGCACCAGATGAGTGTGGGGTCAGTCTGCATTTTTCGTCAAGCCACTGTCAATGTGAGAGAACTCGTGTCCAGCTTATAAGCCTATACTTGCATAAACCACAAGGGAAGATTAACAATCTTTGGACAACACTCACCAGTGAGACTCGAACCCAGAAAGCACAACTACCTTCCAGTAGCTGCCATAACTAGTATGCTTTAACCCACTACACCATCAGACCCTACAAAAGAAGTTGAGAATTCGAGATATATATATCTCAAAAATCTCCACTTCCCGAGGGCACCAGATGAGTGTGGGGTCAGTCTGCATTTTTCGTCAAGCCACTGTCAATGTGAGAGAACTCGTGTCCAGCTTATAAGCCTATACTTGCATAAACCACAAGGGAAGATTAACAATCTTTGGACAACACCCACCAGTGAGACTCGAACCCAGAAAGCACAACTACCTTCCAGTAGCTGCCATAACTAGTATGCTTTAACCCACTACACCATCAGACCCTACAAAAGAAGTTGAGAATTCGAGATATATATATCTCAAACATCTCCACTTCCCGAGGGCACAGATGAGTGTGGGGTCAGTCTGCATTTTTCGTCAAGCCACTGTCAATGTGAGAGAACTCGTGTCCAGCTTATAAGCCTCTACTTGCATAAACCACAAGGGAAGATTAACAATCTTTGGACAACACCCACCAGTGAGACTCGAACCCAGAAAGCACAACTACCTTCCAGTATCTCCCATAACTAGTATGCTTTAACCCACTACACCATCAGACCCTACAAAAGAAGTTGAGAATTCGAGATATATATATCTAAAAAATCTCCACTTCCCGAGGGCACCAGATGAGTGTGGGGTCAGTCTGCATTTTTCGTCAAGCCACTGTCAATGTGAGAGAACTCGTGTCCAGCTTATAAGCCTATACTTGCATAAACCACAAGGGAAGATTAACAATCTTTGGACAACACCCACCAGTGAGACTCGAACCCAGAAAGCACAACTACCTTCCAGTAGCTGCCATAACTAGTATGCTTTAACCCACTACACCATCAGACCCTACAAAAGAAGTTGAGAATTCGAGATATATATATCTCAAACATCTCCACTTCCCGAGGGCACCAGATGAGTGTGGGGTCAGTCTGCATTTTTCGTCAAGCCACTGTCAATGTGAGAGAACTCGTGTCCAGCTTATAAGCCTATACTTGCATAAACCACAAGGGAAGATTAACAATCTTTTAACAACACCCACCAGTGAGACTCGAACCCAGAAAGCACAACTACCTTCCAGTAGCTGCCATAACTAGTATGCTTTAACCCACTACACCATCAGACCCTACAAAAGAAGTTGAGAATTCGAGATATATATATCTCAAACATCTCCACTTCCCGAGGGCACCAGATGAGTGTGGGGTCAGTCTGCATTTTTCGTCAAGCCACTGTCAATGTGAGAGAACTCGTGTCCAGCTTATAAGCCTATACTTGCATAAACCACAAGGGAAGATTAACAATCTTTGGACAACACCCACCAGTGAGACTCGAACCCAGAAAGCACAACTACCTTCCAGTAGCTGCCATAACTAGTATGCTTTAACCCACTACACCATCAGACCCTACAAAAGAAGTTGAGAATTCGAGATATATATATCTCAAACATCTCCACTTCCCGAGGGCACCAGATGAGTGTGGGGTTAGTCTGCATTTTTCGTCAAGCCACTGTCAATGTGAGAGAACTCGTGTCCAGCTTTAAGCCTATACTTGCATAAACCACAAGGTAAGATTAACAATCTTTGGACAACACCCACCAGTGAGACTCGAACCCAGAAAGCACAACTACCTTCCAGTATCTCCCATAACTAGTATGCTTTAACCCACTACACCATCAGACCCTACAAAAGAAGATGAGAATTCGAGATATATATATCTAAAAAATCTCCACTTCCCGAGGGCAACAGATGAGTGTGGGGTCAGTCTGCATTTTTCGTCAAGCCACTGTCAATGTGAGAGAACTCGTGTCCAGCTTATAAGCCTATACTTGCATAAACCACAAGGGAAGATTAACAATCTTTGGACAACACCCACCAGTGAGACTCGAACCCAGAAAGCACAACTACCTTCCAGTAGCTGCCATAACTAGTATGCTTTAACCCACTACACCATCAGACCCTACAAAAGAAGTTGAGAATTCGAGATATATATATCTCAAACATCTCCACTTCCCGAGGGCACCAGATGAGTGTGGGGTCAGTCTGCATTTCTTGTCAAGCCACTGTCAATGTGAGAGAACTCGTGTCCAGCTTATAAGCCTATACTTGCATAAACCACAAGGGAAGATTAACATTCTTTGGACAACACCCACCAGTGAGACTCGAACCCATAAAGCACAACTACCTTCCAGTAGCTGCCATAACTAGTATGCTTTAACCCACTACACCATCAGACCCTACAAAAGAAGTAGAGAATTCGAGATATATATATCTCAAACATCTCCACTTCCCGAGGGCACCAGATGAGTGTGGGGTCAGTCTGCATTTTTCGTCAAGCCACTGTCAATGTGAGAGAACTCGTGTCCAGCTTATAAGCCTATACTTGCATAAACCACAAGGGAAGATTAACAATCTTTGGACAACACCCACCAGTGAGACTCGAACCCAGAAAGCACAACTACCTTCCAGTAGCTGCCATAACTAGTATGCTTTAACCCACTACACCATCAGACCCTACAAAAGAAGTTGAGAATTCGAGATATATATATCTCAAACATCTCCACTTCCCGAGGGCACAGATGAGTGTGGGGTCAGTCTGCATTTTTCGTCAAGCCACTGTCAATGTGAGAGAACTCGTGTCCAGCTTATAAGCCTCTACTTGCATAAACCACAAGGGAAGATTAACAATCTTTGGACAACACCCACCAGTGAGACTCGAACCCAGAAAGCACAACTACCTTCCAGTATCTCCCATAACTAGTATGCTTTAACCCACTACACCATCAGACCCTACAAAAGAAGTTGAGAATTCGAGATATATATATCTAAAAAATCTCCACTTCCCGAGGGCAACAGATGAGTGTGGGGTCAGTCTGCATTTTTCGTCAAGCCACTGTCAATGTGAGAGAACTCGTGTCCAGCTTATAAGCCTATACTTGCATAAACCACAAGGGAAGATTAACAATCTTTGGACAACACCCACCAGTGAGACTCGAACCCAGAAAGCACAACTACCTTCCAGTAGCTGCCATAACTAGTATGCTTTAACCCACTACACCATCAGACCCTACAAAAGAAGTTGAGAATTCGAGATATATATATCTCAAAAATCTCCACTTCCCGAGGGCACCAGATGAGTGTGGGGTCAGTCTGCATTTTTCGTCAAGCCACTGTCAATGTGAGAGAACTCGTGTCCAGCTTATAAGCCTATACTTGCATAAACCACAAGGGAAGATTAACAATCTTTGGACAACACCCACCAGTGAGACTCGAACCCAGAAAGCACAACTACCTTCCAGTAGCTGCCATAACTAGTATGCTTTAACCCACTACACCATCAGACCCTACAAAAGAAGTTGAGAATTCGAGATATATATATCTCAAACATCTCCACTTCCCGAGGGCACAGATGAGTGTGGGGTCAGTCTGCATTTTTCGTCAAGCCACTGTCAATGTGAGAGAACTCGTGTCCAGCTTATAAGCCTCTACTTGCATAAACCACAAGGGAAGATTAACAATCTTTGGACAACACCCACCAGTGAGACTCGAACCCAGAAAGCACAACTACCTTCCAGTATCTCCCATAACTAGTATGCTTTAACCCACTACACCATCAGACCCTACAAAAGAAGTTGAGAATTCGATATATATATATCTAAAAAATCTCCACTTCCCGAGGGCACCAGATGAGTGTGGGGTCAGTCTGCATTTTTCGTCAAGCCACTGTCAATGTGAGAGAACTCGTGTCCAGCTTATAAGCCTATACTTGCATAAACCACAAGGGAAGATTAACAATCTTTGGACAACACTCACCAGTGAGACTCGAACCCAGAAAGCACAACTACCTTCCAGTAGCTGCCATAACTAGTATGCTTTAACCCACTACACCATCAGACCCTACAAAAGAAGTTGAGAATTCGAGATTTATATATCTCAAAAATCTCCACTTCCCGAGGGCACCAGATGAGTGTGGGGTCAGTCTGCATTTTTCGTCAAGCCACTGTCAATGTGAGAGAACTCGTGTCCAGCTTATAAGCCTATACTTGCATAAACCACAAGGGAAGATTAACAATCTTTGGACAACACCCACCAGTGAGACTCGAACCCAGAAAGCACAACTACCTTCCAGTAGCTGCCATAACTAGTATGCTTTAACCCACTACACCATCAGACCCTACAAAAGAAGTTGAGAATTCGAGATATATATATCTCAAACATCTCCACTTCCCGAGGGCACAGATGAGTGTGGGGTCAGTCTGCATTTTTCGTCAAGCCACTGTCAATGTGAGAGAACTCGTGTCCAGCTTATAAGCCTCTACTTGCATAAACCACAAGGGAAGATTAACAATCTTTGGACAACACCCACCAGTGAGACTCGAACCCAGAAAGCACAACTACCTTCCAGTATCTCCCATAACTAGTATGCTTTAACCCACTACACCATCAGACCCTACAAAAGAAGTTGAGAATTCGAGATATATATATCTAAAAAATCTCCACTTCCCGAGGGCACCAGATGAGTGTGGGGTCAGTCTGCATTTTTCGTCAAGCCACTGTCAATGTGAGAGAACTCGTGTCCAGCTTATAAGCCTATACTTGCATAAACCACAAGGGAAGATTAACAATCTTTGGACAACACCCACCAGTGAGACTCGAACCCAGAAAGCACAACTACCTTCCAGTAGCTGCCATAACTAGTATGCTTTAACCCACTACACCATCAGACCCTACAAAAGAAGTTGAGAATTCGAGATATATATATCTCAAACATCTCCACTTCCCGAGGGCACCAGATGAGTGTGGGGTCAGTCTGCATTTTTTGTCAAGCCACTGTCAATGTGAGAGAACTCGTGTCCAGCTTATAAGCCTATACTTGCATAAACCACAAGGGAAGATTAACAATCTTTGGACAACACCCACCAGTGAGACTCGAACCCAGAAAGCACAACTACCTTCCAGTAGCTGCCATAACTAGTATGCTTTAACCCACTACACCATCAGACCCTACAAAAGAAGTTGAGAATTCGAGATATATATATCTCAAACATCTCCACTTCCCGAGGGCACCAGATGAGTGTGGGGTCAGTCTGCATTTTTCGTCAAGCCACTGTCAATGTGAGAGAACTCGTGTCCAGCTTATAAGCCTATACTTGCATAAACCACAAGGGAAGATTAACATTCTTTGGACAACACCCACCAGTGAGACTCGAACCCATAAAGCACAACTACCTTCCAGTAGCTGCCATAACTAGTATGCTTTAACCCACTACACCATCAGACCCTACAAAAGAAGTAGAGAATTTGAGATATATATATCTCAAACATCTCCACTTCCCGAGGGCACCAGATGAGTGTGGGGTCAGTCTGCATTTTTCGTCAAGCCACTGTCAATGTGAGAGAACTCGTGTCCAGCTTTTAAGCCTATACTTGCATAAACCACAAGGGAAGATTAACAATCTTTGGACAACACCCACCAGTGAGACTCGAACCCAGAAAGCACAACTACCTTCCAGTATCTCCCATAACTAGTATGCTTTAACCCACTACACCATCAGACCCTACAAAAGAAGTTGAGAATTCGAGATATATATATCTCAAACATCTCCACTTCCCGAGGGCACCAGATGAGTGTGGGGTCAGTCTGCATTTTTCGTCAAGCCACTGTCAATGTGAGAGAACTCGTGTCCAGCTTATAAGCCTATACTTGCATAAACCACAAGGGAAGATTAACAATCTTTGGACAACACCCACCAGTGAGACTCGAACCCAGAAAGCACAACTACCTTCCAGTAGCTGCCATAACTAGTATGCTTTAACCCACTACACCATCAGACCCTACAAAAGAAGTTGAGAATTCGAGATATATATATCTCAAACATCTCCACTTCCCGAGGGCACCAGATGAGTGTGGGGTCAGTCTGCATTTTTCGTCAAGCCACTGTCAATGTGAGAGAACTCGTGTCCAGCTTATAAGCCTATACTTGCATAAACCACAAGGGAAGATTAACAATCTTTGGACAACACCCACCAGTGAGACTCGAACCCAGAAAGCACAACTACCTTCCAGTAGCTGCCATAACTAGTATGCTTTAACCCACTACACCATCAGACCCTACAAAAGAAGTTGAGAATTCGAGATATATATATCTCAAACATCTCCACTTCCCGAGGGCACCAGATGAGTGTGGGGTCAGTCTGCATTTTTCGTCAAGCCACTGTCAATGTGAGAGAACTCGTGTCCAGCTTTTAAGCCTATACTTGCATAAACCACAAGGGAAGATTAACAATCTTTGGACAACACCCACCAGTGAGACTCGAACCCAGAAAGCACAACTACCTTCCAGTATCTCCCATAACTAGTATGCTTTAACCCACTACACCATCAGACCCTACAAAAGAAGTTGAGAATTCGAGATATATATATCTAAAAAATCTCCACTTCCCTTGGGCACCAGATGAGTGTGGGGCCAGTCTGCATTTTTCGTCAAGCCACTGTCAATGTGAGAGAACTCGTGTCCAGCTTATAAGCCTATACTTGCATAAACCACAAGGGAAGATTAACAATCTTTGGACAACACCCACCAGTGAGACTCGAACCCAGAAAGCACAACTACCTTCCAGTAGCTGCCATAACTAGTATGCTTTAACCCACTACACCATCAGACCCTACAAAAGAAGTTGAGAATTCGAGATATATATATCTCAAACATCTCCACTTCCCGAGGGCACCAGATGAGTGTGGGGTCAGTCTGCATTTCTTGTCAAGCCACTGTCAATGTGAGAGAACTCGTGTCCAGCTTATAAGCCTATACTTGCATAAACCACAAGGGAAGATTAACACTTTCGCGCTATCTGGACGCGCCGGCGCGTTCGGTTTCGTCTAACGCTAACGCATAGTGGACATAAAGTTATGTCAACTTTTAAAATATTTGTATAAAATTCAATTTTTATCCGATTTACTTTGGGTTTGTTTCAAACTGCGCGCCATGAGGCTCTCTTTCTCACCACTAGGCTTCATGGTACAATAAGTTCATGAAAGGTGTGGATAACTTCGATCAAATGGTATTTTGTCCCAAACGGGTTGCAGGTGTGTGACTTTAGCCGTTTATACTGGTAATTCTTCCCCTATATCATGTATTATATGCATATGTCTGTTTAGGGAATTTTATTCCGATCAATATACAACCAAAAATAACTGTGTGCAACAAGTATAAACTTGACAAACATAACAAAAGTAAAAATATTTCGTGTGTGTTTGACGCTCACTGATATGTTCCAGCGTTGTTTTATATTTGTCGTTATTCTAACTTACGCTTTGTTGATATTTTTTACCTATGGGCACATAGAACATTCTATTGCGAACACATTGACATAAAAATGAATGACGTACATAAAAAATTAATGTCATGAGAGTGAAATAAGTATAAACTTTCAAAGCGCCGTGCGTCGTCCCGTCACCGATACCGGAAAACAATTTCACCACTTCCCACACTCTTGCGGGCGGGCTGCATCATTATTCTACGCTTATATTCATATCACCGTGTTGGGAATTTCATTGCGAGTCTATTGATACCAAAATTAACGCTGTAGAACAAGTGTGGAGGTGATTACAATCCCAAGAGTAAAAACATTTTGTTGCTGATGGGCGCTCACGGCAAGTCATCTACGTAGTTATTTATTTGGTGCTGGTATCCCTATATGTTTCGTGACTTATTTTACTGATGTTCTTCTAGAGAATTTTATTGCGAACACGTTGGTACCAAAATGAAATACGTAGCATGAGAACTAAGGTCAGAAGAGTAAAAAGAGTATACACATTTTTGTTTTTACGCTTAAGCGATAAAAACGCCGCGCGCACATTCGGTTGGCTGAGTGACCTTTGCGGAGAGCGCGAAAGTGTTAACATTCTTTGGACAACACCCACCAGTGAGACTCGAACCCATAAAGCACAACTACCTTCCAGTAGCTGCCATAACTAGTATGCTTTAACCCACTACACCATCAGACCCTACAAAAGAAGTTGAGAATTCGAGATATATATATCTCAAACATCTCCACTTCCCGAGGGCACCAGATGAGTGTGGGGTCAGTCTGCATTTTTCGTCAAGCCACTGTTAATGTGAGAGAACTCGTGTCCAGCTTATAAGCCTATACTTGCATAAACCACAAGGGAAGATTAACAATGTTTGGACAACACCCACCAGTGAGACTCGAACCCAGAAAGCACAACTACCTTCCAGTATCTCCCATAACTAGTATGCTTTAACCCACTACACCATCAGACCCTACAAAAGAAGTTGAGAATTCGATATATATATATCTAAAAAATCTCCACTTCCCGAGGGCACCAGATGAGTGTGGGGTCAGTCTGCATTTTTTGTCAAGCCACTGTCAATGTGAGAGAACTCGTGTCCAGCTTATAAGCTTATACTTGCATAAACCACAAGGGAAGATTAACAATCTTTTAACAACACCCACCAGTGAGACTCGAACCCAGAAAGCACAACTACCTTCCAGTAGCTGCCATAACTAGTATGCTTTAACCCACTACACCATCAGACCCTACAAAAGAAGTTGAGAATTCGAGATATATATATCTCAAACATCTCCACTTCCCGAGGGCACCAGATGAGTGTGGGGTCAGTCTGCATTTTTCGTCAAGCCACTTTCAATGTGAGAGAACTCGTGTCCAGCTTATAAGCCTATACTTGCATAAACCACAAGGGAAGATTAACAATCTTTGGACAACACCCACCAGTGAGACTCGAACCCAGAAAGCACAACTACCTTCCAGTAGCTGCCATAACTAGTATGCTTTAACCCACTACACCATCAGACCCTACAAAAGAAGTTGAGAATTCGAGATATATATATCTCAAACATCTCCACTTCCCGAGGGCACCAGATGAGTGTGGGGTTAGTCTGCATTTTTCGTCAAGCCACTGTCAATGTGAGAGAACTCGTGTCCAGCTTTTAAGCCTATACTTGCATAAACCACAAGGTAAGATTAACAATCTTTGGACAACACCCACCAGTGAGACTCGAACCCAGAAAGCACAACTACCTTCCAGTATCTCCCATAACTAGTATGCTTTAACCCACTACACCATCAGACCCTACAAAAGAAGATGAGAATTCGAGATATATATATCTAAAAAATCTCCACTTCCCGAGGGCAACAGATGAGTGTGGGGTCAGTCTGCATTTTTCGTCAAGCCACTGTCAATGTGAGAGAACTCGTGTCCAGCTTATAAGCCTATACTTGCATAAACCACAAGGGAAGATTAACAATCTTTGGACAACACCCACCAGTGAGACTCGAACCCAGAAAGCACAACTACCTTCCAGTAGCTGCCATAACTAGTATGCTTTAACCCACTACACCATCAGACCCTACAAAAGAAGTTGAGAATTCGAGATATATATATCTCAAACATCTCCACTTCCCGAGGGCACCAGATGAGTGTGGGGTCAGTCTGCATTTCTTGTCAAGCCACTGTCAATGTGAGAGAACTCGTGTCCAGCTTATAAGCCTATACTTGCATAAACCACAAGGGAAGATTAACATTCTTTGGACAACACCCACCAGTGAGACTCGAACCCATAAAGCACAACTACCTTCCAGTAGCTGCCATAACTAGTATGCTTTAACCCACTACACCATCAGACCCTACAAAAGAAGTAGAGAATTCGAGATATATATATCTCAAACATCTCCACTTCCCGAGGGCACCAGATGAGTGTGGGGTCAGTCTGCATTTTTCGTCAAGCCACTGTCAATGTGAGAGAACTCGTGTCCAGCTTATAAGCCTATACTTGCATAAACCACAAGGGAAGATTAACAATCTTTGGACAACACCCACCAGTGAGACTCGAACCCAGAAAGCACAACTACCTTCCAGTAGCTGCCATAACTAGTATGCTTTAACCCACTACACCATCAGACCCTACAAAAGAAGTTGAGAATTCGAGATATATATATCTCAAACATCTCCACTTCCCGAGGGCACCAGATGAGTGTGGGGTCAGTCTGCATTTTTCGTCAAGCCACTGTCAATGTGAGAGAACTCGTGTCCAGCTTATAAGCCTATACTTGCATAAACCACAAGGGAAGATTAACAATCTTTGGACAACACCCACCAGTGAGACTCGAACCCAGAAAGCACAACTACCTTCCAGTAGCTGCCATAACTAGTATGCTTTAACCCACTACACCATCAGACCCTACAAAAGAAGTTGAGAATTCGAGATATATATATCTCAAACATCTCCACTTCCCGAGGGCACCAGATGAGTGTGGGGTCAGTCTGCATTTTTCGTCAAGCCACTGTCAATGTGAGAGAACTCGTGTCCAGCTTATAAGCCTATACTTGCATAAACCACAAGGGAAGATTAACAATCTTTGGACAACACCCACCAGTGAGACTCGAACCCAGAAAGCACAACTACCTTCCAGTAGCTGCCATAACTAGTATGCTTTAACCCACTACACCATCAGACCCTACAAAAGAAGTTGAGAATTCGAGATATATATATCTCAAACATCTCCACTTCCCGAGGGCACAGATGAGTGTGGGGTCAGTCTGCATTTTTCGTCAAGCCACTGTCAATGTGAGAGAACTCGTGTCCAGCTTATAAGCCTCTACTTGCATAAACCACAAGGGAAGATTAACAATCTTTGGACAACACCCACCAGTGAGACTCGAACCCAGAAAGCACAACTACCTTCCAGTATCTCCCATAACTAGTATGCTTTAACCCACTACACCATCAGACCCTACAAAAGAAGTTGAGAATTCGAGATATATATATCTAAAAAATCTCCACTTCCCGAGGGCACCAGATGAGTGTGGGGTCAGTCTGCATTTTTCGTCAAGCCACTGTCAATGTGAGAGAACTCGTGTCCAGCTTATAAGCCTATACTTGCATAAACCACAAGGGAAGATTAACAATCTTTGGACAACACCCACCAGTGAGACTCGAACCCAGAAAGCACAACTACCTTCCAGTAGCTGCCATAACTAGTATGCTTTAACCCACTACACCATCAGACCCTACAAAAGAAGTTGAGAATTCGAGATATATATATCTCAAACATCTCCACTTCCCGAGGGCACCAGATGAGTGTGGGGTCAGTCTGCATTTTTTGTCAAGCCACTGTCAATGTGAGAGAACTCGTGTCCAGCTTATAAGCCTATACTTGCATAAACCACAAGGGAAGATTAACAATCTTTGAACAACACCCACCAGTGAGACTCGAACCCAGAAAGCACAACTACCTTCCAGTAGCTGCCATAACTAGTATGCTTTAACCCACTACACCATCAGACCCTACAAAAGAAGTTGAGAATTCGAGATATATATATCTCAAACATCTCCACTTCCCGAGGGCACCAGATGAGTGTGGGGTCAGTCTGCATTTTTCGTCAAGCCACTGTCAATGTGAGAGAACTCGTGTCCAGCTTATAAGCCTATACTTGCATAAACCACAAGGGAAGATTAACAATCTTTGGACAACACCCACCAGTGAGACTCGAACCCAGAAAGCACAACTACCTTCCAGTAGCTGCCATAACTAGTATGCTTTAACCCACTACACCATCAGACCCTACAAAAGAAGTTGAGAATTCGAGATATATATATCTCAAACATCTCCACTTCCCGAGGGCACCAGATGAGTGTGGGGTCAGTCTGCATTTTTCGTCAAGCCACTGTCAATGTGAGAGAACTCGTGTCCAGCTTATAAGCCTATACTTGCATAAACCACAAGGGAAGATTAACAATCTTTGGACAACACCCACCAGTGAGACTCGAACCCAGAAAGCACAACTACCTTCCAGTAGCTGCCATAACTAGTATGCTTTAACCCACTACACCATCAGACCCTACAAAAGAAGTTGAGAATTCGAGATATATATATCTAAAAAATCTCCACTTCCCTGAGGGCACCAGATGAGTGTGGGGTCAGTCTGCATTTTTCGTCAAGCCACTGTCAATGTGAGAGAACTCGTGTCCAGCTTATAAGCCTATACTTGCATAAACCACAAGGGAAGATTAACAATCTTTGGACAACACCCACCAGTGAGACTCGAACCCAGAAAGCACAACTACCTTCCAGTAGCTGCCATAACTAGTATGCTTTAACCCACTACACCATCAGACCCTACAAAAGAAGTTGAGAATTCGAGATATATATATCTCAAACATCTCCACTTCCCGAGGGCACCAGATGAGTGTGGGGTCAGTCTGCATTTCTTGTCAAGCCACTGTCAATGTGAGAGAACTCGTGTCCAGCTTATAAGCCTATACTTGCATAAACCACAAGGGAAGATTAACATTCTTTGGACAACACCCACCAGTGAGACTCGAACCCATAAAGCACAACTACCTTCCAGTAGCTGCCATAACTAGTATGCTTTAACCCACTACACCATCAGACCCTACAAAAGAAGTTGAGAATTCGAGATATATATATCTCAAACATCTCCACTTCCCGAGGGCACCAGATGAGTGTGGGGTCAGTCTGCATTTTTCGTCAAGCCACTGTCAATGTGAGAGAACTCGTGTCCAGCTTATAAGCCTATACTTGCATAAACCACAAGGGAAGATTAACATTCTTTGGACAACACCCACCAGTGAGACTCGAACCCATAAAGCACAACTACCTTCCAGTATCTCCCATAACTAGTATGCTTTAACCCACTACACCATCAGACCCTACAAAAGAAGTTGAGAATTCGAGATATATATATCTCAAACATCTCCACTTCCCGAGGGCACCAGATGAGTGTGGGGTCAGTCTGCATTTTTCGTCAAGCCACTGTCAATGTGAGAGAACTCGTGTCCAGCTTATAAGCCTATACTTGCATAAACCACAAGGGAAGATTAACAATCTTTGGACAACACCCACCAGTGAGACTCGAACCCAGAAAGCACAACTACCTTCCAGTATCTGCCATAACTAGTATGCTTTAACCCACTACACCATCAGACCCTACAAAAGAAGTTGAGAATTCGATATATATATATCTCAAACATCTCCACTTCCCGAGGGCACCAGATGAGTGTGGGGTCAGTCTGCATTTTTCAGCAAACCTCTGTCAATGTGAGAGAACTCGTGTCCAGCTTATAAGCCTATACTTGCATAAACCACAAGGGAAGATTAACAATCTTTGGACAACACCCACCAGTGAGACTCGAACCCAGAAAGCACAACTACCTTCCAGTAGCTGCCATAACTAGTATGCTTTAACCCACTACACCATCAGACCCTACAAAAGAAGTTGAGAATTCGAGATATATATATCTCAAACATCTCCACTTCCCGAGGGCACCAGATGAGTGTGGGGTCAGTCTGCATTTTTCGTCAAGCCACTGTCAATGTGAGAGAACTCGTGTCCAGCTTATAAGCCTATACTTGCATAAACCACAAGGGAAGATTAACAATCTTTGGACAACACCCACCAGTGAGACTCGAACCCAGAAAGCACAACTACCTTCCAGTAGCTGCCATAACTAGTATGCTTTAACCCACTACACCATCAGACCCTACAAAAGAAGTTGAGAATTCGAGATATATATATCTCAAACATCTCCACTTCCCGAGGGCACCAGATGAGTGTGGGGTCAGTCTGCATTTTTCGTCAAGCCACTGTCAATGTGAGAGAACTCGTGTCCAGCTTATAAGCCTATACTTGCATAAACCACAAGGGAAGATTAACAATCTTTGGACAACACCCACCAGTGAGACTCGAACCCAGAAAGCACAACTACCTTCCAGTAGCTGCCATAACTAGTATGCTTTAACCCACTACACCATCAGACCCTACAAAAGAAGTTGAGAATTCGAGATATATATATCTCAAACATCTCCACTTCCCGAGGGCACCAGATGAGTGTGGGGTCAGTCTGCATTTTTCGTCAAGCCACTGTCAATGTGAGAGAACTCGTGTCCAGCTTATAAGCCTATACTTGCATAAACCACAAGGGAAGATTAACAATCTTTGGACAACACCCACCAGTGAGACTCGAACCCAGAAAGCACAACTACCTTCCAGTAGCTGCCATAACTAGTATGCTTTAACCCACTACACCATCAGACCCTACAAAAGAAGTTGAGAATTCGAGATATATATATCTCAAACATCTCCACTTCCCGAGGGCACCAGATGAGTGTGGGGTCAGTCTGCATTTTTCGTCAAGCCACTGTCAATGTGAGAGAACTCGTGTCCAGCTTATAAGCCTATACTTGCATAAACCACAAGGGAAGATTAACAATCTTTGGACAACACCCACCAGTGAGACTCGAACCCAGAAAGCACAACTACCTTCCAGTAGCTGCCATAACTAGTATGCTTTAACCCACTACACCATCAGACCCTACAAAAGAAGTTGAGAATTCGAGATATATATATCTCAAACATCTCCACTTCCCGAGGGCACCAGATGAGTGTGGGGTCAGTCTGCATTTTTCGTCAAGCCACTGTCAATGTGAGAGAACTCGTGTCCAGCTTATAAGCCTATACTTGCATAAACCACAAGGGAAGATTAACAATCTTTGGACAACACCCACCAGTGAGACTCGAACCCAGAAAGCACAACTACCTTCCAGTAGCTGCCATAACTAGTATGCTTTAACCCACTACACCATCAGACCCTACAAAAGAAGTTGAGAATTCGAGATATATATATCTCAAACATCTCCACTTCCCGAGGGCACCAGATGAGTGTGGGGTCAGTCTGCATTTTTCGTCAAGCCACTGTCAATGTGAGAGAACTCGTGTCCAGCTTATAAGCCTATACTTGCATAAACCACAAGGGAAGATTAACAATCTTTGGACAACACCCACCAGTGAGACTCGAACCCAGAAAGCACAACTACCTTCCAGTAGCTGCCATAACTAGTATGCTTTAACCCACTACACCATCAGACCCTACAAAAGAAGTTGAGAATTCGAGATATATATATCTCAAACATCTCCACTTCCCGAGGGCACCAGATGAGTGTGGGGTCAGTCTGCATTTTTCGTCAAGCCACTGTCAATGTGAGAGAACTCGTGTCCAGCTTATAAGCCTATACTTGCATAAACCACAAGGGAAGATTAACAATCTTTGGACAACACCCACCAGTGAGACTCGAACCCAGAAAGCACAACTACCTTCCAGTAGCTGCCATAACTAGTATGCTTTAACCCACTACACCATCAGACCCTACAAAAGAAGTTGAGAATTCGAGATATATATATCTCAAACATCTCCACTTCCCGAGGGCACCAGATGAGTGTGGGGTCAGTCTGCATTTTTCGTCAAGCCACTGTCAATGTGAGAGAACTCGTGTCCAGCTTATAAGCCTATACTTGCATAAACCACAAGGGAAGATTAACAATCTTTGGACAACACCCACCAGTGAGACTCGAACCCAGAAAGCACAACTACCTTCCAGTAGCTGCCATAACTAGTATGCTTTAACCCACTACACCATCAGACCCTACAAAAGAAGTTGAGAATTCGAGATATATATATCTCAAACATCTCCACTTCCCGAGGGCACCAGATGAGTGTGGGGTCAGTCTGCATTTTTCGTCAAGCCACTGTCAATGTGAGAGAACTCGTGTCCAGCTTATAAGCCTATACTTGCATAAACCACAAGGGAAGATTAACAATCTTTGGACAACACCCACCAGTGAGACTCGAACCCAGAAAGCACAACTACCTTCCAGTAGCTGCCATAACTAGTATGCTTTAACCCACTACACCATCAGACCCTACAAAAGAAGTTGAGAATTCGAGATATATATATCTCAAACATCTCCACTTCCCGAGGGCACCAGATGAGTGTGGGGTCAGTCTGCATTTTTCGTCAAGCCACTGTCAATGTGAGAGAACTCGTGTCCAGCTTATAAGCCTATACTTGCATAAACCACAAGGGAAGATTAACAATCTTTGGACAACACCCACCAGTGAGACTCGAACCCAGAAAGCACAACTACCTTCCAGTAGCTGCCATAACTAGTATGCTTTAACCCACTACACCATCAGACCCTACAAAAGAAGTTGAGAATTCGAGATATATATATCTCAAACATCTCCACTTCCCGAGGGCACCAGATGAGTGTGGGGTCAGTCTGCATTTTTCGTCAAGCCACTGTCAATGTGAGAGAACTCGTGTCCAGCTTATAAGCCTATACTTGCATAAACCACAAGGGAAGATTAACAATCTTTGGACAACACCCACCAGTGAGACTCGAACCCAGAAAGCACAACTACCTTCCAGTAGCTGCCATAACTAGTATGCTTTAACCCACTACACCATCAGACCCTACAAAAGAAGTTGAGAATTCGAGATATATATATCTCAAACATCTCCACTTCCCGAGGGCACCAGATGAGTGTGGGGTCAGTCTGCATTTTTCGTCAAGCCACTGTCAATGTGAGAGAACTCGTGTCCAGCTTATAAGCCTATACTTGCATAAACCACAAGGGAAGATTAACAATCTTTGGACAACACCCACCAGTGAGACTCGAACCCAGAAAGCACAACTACCTTCCAGTAGCTGCCATAACTAGTATGCTTTAACCCACTACACCATCAGACCCTACAAAAGAAGTTGAGAATTCGAGATATATATATCTCAAACATCTCCACTTCCCGAGGGCACCAGATGAGTGTGGGGTCAGTCTGCATTTTTCGTCAAGCCACTGTCAATGTGAGAGAACTCGTGTCCAGCTTATAAGCCTATACTTGCATAAACCACAAGGGAAGATTAACAATCTTTGGACAACACCCACCAGTGAGACTCGAACCCAGAAAGCACAACTACCTTCCAGTAGCTGCCATAACTAGTATGCTTTAACCCACTACACCATCAGACCCTACAAAAGAAGTTGAGAATTCGAGATATATATATCTCAAACATCTCCACTTCCCGAGGGCACCAGATGAGTGTGGGGTCAGTCTGCATTTTTCGTCAAGCCACTGTCAATGTGAGAGAACTCGTGTCCAGCTTATAAGCCTATACTTGCATAAACCACAAGGGAAGATTAACAATCTTTGGACAACACCCACCAGTGAGACTCGAACCCAGAAAGCACAACTACCTTCCAGTAGCTGCCATAACTAGTATGCTTTAACCCACTACACCATCAGACCCTACAAAAGAAGTTGAGAATTCGAGATATATATATCTCAAACATCTCCACTTCCCGAGGGCACCAGATGAGTGTGGGGTCAGTCTGCATTTTTCGTCAAGCCACTGTCAATGTGAGAGAACTCGTGTCCAGCTTATAAGCCTATACTTGCATAAACCACAAGGGAAGATTAACAATCTTTGGACAACACCCACCAGTGAGACTCGAACCCAGAAAGCACAACTACCTTCCAGTAGCTGCCATAACTAGTATGCTTTAACCCACTACACCATCAGACCCTACAAAAGAAGTTGAGAATTCGAGATATATATATCTCAAACATCTCCACTTCCCGAGGGCACCAGATGAGTGTGGGGTCAGTCTGCATTTTTCGTCAAGCCACTGTCAATGTGAGAGAACTCGTGTCCAGCTTATAAGCCTATACTTGCATAAACCACAAGGGAAGATTAACAATCTTTGGACAACACCCACCAGTGAGACTCGAACCCAGAAAGCACAACTACCTTCCAGTAGCTGCCATAACTAGTATGCTTTAACCCACTACACCATCAGACCCTACAAAAGAAGTTGAGAATTCGAGATATATATATCTCAAACATCTCCACTTCCCGAGGGCACCAGATGAGTGTGGGGTCAGTCTGCATTTTTCGTCAAGCCACTGTCAATGTGAGAGAACTCGTGTCCAGCTTATAAGCCTATACTTGCATAAACCACAAGGGAAGATTAACAATCTTTGGACAACACCCACCAGTGAGACTCGAACCCAGAAAGCACAACTACCTTCCAGTAGCTGCCATAACTAGTATGCTTTAACCCACTACACCATCAGACCCTACAAAAGAAGTTGAGAATTCGAGATATATATATCTCAAACATCTCCACTTCCCGAGGGCACCAGATGAGTGTGGGGTCAGTCTGCATTTTTCGTCAAGCCACTGTCAATGTGAGAGAACTCGTGTCCAGCTTATAAGCCTATACTTGCATAAACCACAAGGGAAGATTAACAATCTTTGGACAACACCCACCAGTGAGACTCGAACCCAGAAAGCACAACTACCTTCCAGTAGCTGCCATAACTAGTATGCTTTAACCCACTACACCATCAGACCCTACAAAAGAAGTTGAGAATTCGAGATATATATATCTCAAACATCTCCACTTCCCGAGGGCACCAGATGAGTGTGGGGTCAGTCTGCATTTTTCGTCAAGCCACTGTCAATGTGAGAGAACTCGTGTCCAGCTTATAAGCCTATACTTGCATAAACCACAAGGGAAGATTAACAATCTTTGGACAACACCCACCAGTGAGACTCGAACCCAGAAAGCACAACTACCTTCCAGTAGCTGCCATAACTAGTATGCTTTAACCCACTACACCATCAGACCCTACAAAAGAAGTTGAGAATTCGAGATATATATATCTCAAACATCTCCACTTCCCGAGGGCACCAGATGAGTGTGGGGTCAGTCTGCATTTTTCGTCAAGCCACTGTCAATGTGAGAGAACTCGTGTCCAGCTTATAAGCCTATACTTGCATAAACCACAAGGGAAGATTAACAATCTTTGGACAACACCCACCAGTGAGACTCGAACCCAGAAAGCACAACTACCTTCCAGTAGCTGCCATAACTAGTATGCTTTAACCCACTACACCATCAGACCCTACAAAAGAAGTTGAGAATTCGAGATATATATATCTCAAACATCTCCACTTCCCGAGGGCACCAGATGAGTGTGGGGTCAGTCTGCATTTTTCGTCAAGCCACTGTCAATGTGAGAGAACTCGTGTCCAGCTTATAAGCCTATACTTGCATAAACCACAAGGGAAGATTAACAATCTTTGGACAACACCCACCAGTGAGACTCGAACCCAGAAAGCACAACTACCTTCCAGTAGCTGCCATAACTAGTATGCTTTAACCCACTACACCATCAGACCCTACAAAAGAAGTTGAGAATTCGAGATATATATATCTCAAACATCTCCACTTCCCGAGGGCACCAGATGAGTGTGGGGTCAGTCTGCATTTTTCGTCAAGCCACTGTCAATGTGAGAGAACTCGTGTCCAGCTTATAAGCCTATACTTGCATAAACCACAAGGGAAGATTAACAATCTTTGGACAACACCCACCAGTGAGACTCGAACCCAGAAAGCACAACTACCTTCCAGTAGCTGCCATAACTAGTATGCTTTAACCCACTACACCATCAGACCCTACAAAAGAAGTTGAGAATTCGAGATATATATATCTCAAACATCTCCACTTCCCGAGGGCACCAGATGAGTGTGGGGTCAGTCTGCATTTTTCGTCAAGCCACTGTCAATGTGAGAGAACTCGTGTCCAGCTTATAAGCCTATACTTGCATAAACCACAAGGGAAGATTAACAATCTTTGGACAACACCCACCAGTGAGACTCGAACCCAGAAAGCACAACTACCTTCCAGTAGCTGCCATAACTAGTATGCTTTAACCCACTACACCATCAGACCCTACAAAAGAAGTTGAGAATTCGAGATATATATATCTCAAACATCTCCACTTCCCGAGGGCACCAGATGAGTGTGGGGTCAGTCTGCATTTTTCGTCAAGCCACTGTCAATGTGAGAGAACTCGTGTCCAGCTTATAAGCCTATACTTGCATAAACCACAAGGGAAGATTAACAATCTTTGGACAACACCCACCAGTGAGACTCGAACCCAGAAAGCACAACTACCTTCCAGTAGCTGCCATAACTAGTATGCTTTAACCCACTACACCATCAGACCCTACAAAAGAAGTTGAGAATTCGAGATATATATATCTCAAACATCTCCACTTCCCGAGGGCACCAGATGAGTGTGGGGTCAGTCTGCATTTTTCGTCAAGCCACTGTCAATGTGAGAGAACTCGTGTCCAGCTTATAAGCCTATACTTGCATAAACCACAAGGGAAGATTAACAATCTTTGGACAACACCCACCAGTGAGACTCGAACCCAGAAAGCACAACTACCTTCCAGTAGCTGCCATAACTAGTATGCTTTAACCCACTACACCATCAGACCCTACAAAAGAAGTTGAGAATTCGAGATATATATATCTCAAACATCTCCACTTCCCGAGGGCACCAGATGAGTGTGGGGTCAGTCTGCATTTTTCGTCAAGCCACTGTCAATGTGAGAGAACTCGTGTCCAGCTTATAAGCCTATACTTGCATAAACCACAAGGGAAGATTAACAATCTTTGGACAACACCCACCAGTGAGACTCGAACCCAGAAAGCACAACTACCTTCCAGTAGCTGCCATAACTAGTATGCTTTAACCCACTACACCATCAGACCCTACAAAAGAAGTTGAGAATTCGAGATATATATATCTCAAACATCTCCACTTCCCGAGGGCACCAGATGAGTGTGGGGTCAGTCTGCATTTTTCGTCAAGCCACTGTCAATGTGAGAGAACTCGTGTCCAGCTTATAAGCCTATACTTGCATAAACCACAAGGGAAGATTAACAATCTTTGGACAACACCCACCAGTGAGACTCGAACCCAGAAAGCACAACTACCTTCCAGTAGCTGCCATAACTAGTATGCTTTAACCCACTACACCATCAGACCCTACAAAAGAAGTTGAGAATTCGAGATATATATATCTCAAACATCTCCACTTCCCGAGGGCACCAGATGAGTGTGGGGTCAGTCTGCATTTTTCGTCAAGCCACTGTCAATGTGAGAGAACTCGTGTCCAGCTTATAAGCCTATACTTGCATAAACCACAAGGGAAGATTAACAATCTTTGGACAACACCCACCAGTGAGACTCGAACCCAGAAAGCACAACTACCTTCCAGTAGCTGCCATAACTAGTATGCTTTAACCCACTACACCATCAGACCCTACAAAAGAAGTTGAGAATTCGAGATATATATATCTCAAACATCTCCACTTCCCGAGGGCACCAGATGAGTGTGGGGTCAGTCTGCATTTTTCGTCAAGCCACTGTCAATGTGAGAGAACTCGTGTCCAGCTTATAAGCCTATACTTGCATAAACCACAAGGGAAGATTAACAATCTTTGGACAACACCCACCAGTGAGACTCGAACCCAGAAAGCACAACTACCTTCCAGTAGCTGCCATAACTAGTATGCTTTAACCCACTACACCATCAGACCCTACAAAAGAAGTTGAGAATTCGAGATATATATATCTCAAACATCTCCACTTCCCGAGGGCACCAGATGAGTGTGGGGTCAGTCTGCATTTTTCGTCAAGCCACTGTCAATGTGAGAGAACTCGTGTCCAGCTTATAAGCCTATACTTGCATAAACCACAAGGGAAGATTAACAATCTTTGGACAACACCCACCAGTGAGACTCGAACCCAGAAAGCACAACTACCTTCCAGTAGCTGCCATAACTAGTATGCTTTAACCCACTACACCATCAGACCCTACAAAAGAAGTTGAGAATTCGAGATATATATATCTCAAACATCTCCACTTCCCGAGGGCACCAGATGAGTGTGGGGTCAGTCTGCATTTTTCGTCAAGCCACTGTCAATGTGAGAGAACTCGTGTCCAGCTTATAAGCCTATACTTGCATAAACCACAAGGGAAGATTAACAATCTTTGGACAACACCCACCAGTGAGACTCGAACCCAGAAAGCACAACTACCTTCCAGTAGCTGCCATAACTAGTATGCTTTAACCCACTACACCATCAGACCCTACAAAAGAAGTTGAGAATTCGAGATATATATATCTCAAACATCTCCACTTCCCGAGGGCACCAGATGAGTGTGGGGTCAGTCTGCATTTTTCGTCAAGCCACTGTCAATGTGAGAGAACTCGTGTCCAGCTTATAAGCCTATACTTGCATAAACCACAAGGGAAGATTAACAATCTTTGGACAACACCCACCAGTGAGACTCGAACCCAGAAAGCACAACTACCTTCCAGTAGCTGCCATAACTAGTATGCTTTAACCCACTACACCATCAGACCCTACAAAAGAAGTTGAGAATTCGAGATATATATATCTCAAACATCTCCACTTCCCGAGGGCACCAGATGAGTGTGGGGTCAGTCTGCATTTTTCGTCAAGCCACTGTCAATGTGAGAGAACTCGTGTCCAGCTTATAAGCCTATACTTGCATAAACCACAAGGGAAGATTAACAATCTTTGGACAACACCCACCAGTGAGACTCGAACCCAGAAAGCACAACTACCTTCCAGTAGCTGCCATAACTAGTATGCTTTAACCCACTACACCATCAGACCCTACAAAAGAAGTTGAGAATTCGAGATATATATATCTCAAACATCTCCACTTCCCGAGGGCACCAGATGAGTGTGGGGTCAGTCTGCATTTTTCGTCAAGCCACTGTCAATGTGAGAGAACTCGTGTCCAGCTTATAAGCCTATACTTGCATAAACCACAAGGGAAGATTAACAATCTTTGGACAACACCCACCAGTGAGACTCGAACCCAGAAAGCACAACTACCTTCCAGTAGCTGCCATAACTAGTATGCTTTAACCCACTACACCATCAGACCCTACAAAAGAAGTTGAGAATTCGAGATATATATATCTCAAACATCTCCACTTCCCGAGGGCACCAGATGAGTGTGGGGTCAGTCTGCATTTTTCGTCAAGCCACTGTCAATGTGAGAGAACTCGTGTCCAGCTTATAAGCCTATACTTGCATAAACCACAAGGGAAGATTAACAATCTTTGGACAACACCCACCAGTGAGACTCGAACCCAGAAAGCACAACTACCTTCCAGTAGCTGCCATAACTAGTATGCTTTAACCCACTACACCATCAGACCCTACAAAAGAAGTTGAGAATTCGAGATATATATATCTCAAACATCTCCACTTCCCGAGGGCACCAGATGAGTGTGGGGTCAGTCTGCATTTTTCGTCAAGCCACTGTCAATGTGAGAGAACTCGTGTCCAGCTTATAAGCCTATACTTGCATAAACCACAAGGGAAGATTAACAATCTTTGGACAACACCCACCAGTGAGACTCGAACCCAGAAAGCACAACTACCTTCCAGTAGCTGCCATAACTAGTATGCTTTAACCCACTACACCATCAGACCCTACAAAAGAAGTTGAGAATTCGAGATATATATATCTCAAACATCTCCACTTCCCGAGGGCACCAGATGAGTGTGGGGTCAGTCTGCATTTTTCGTCAAGCCACTGTCAATGTGAGAGAACTCGTGTCCAGCTTATAAGCCTATACTTGCATAAACCACAAGGGAAGATTAACAATCTTTGGACAACACCCACCAGTGAGACTCGAACCCAGAAAGCACAACTACCTTCCAGTAGCTGCCATAACTAGTATGCTTTAACCCACTACACCATCAGACCCTACAAAAGAAGTTGAGAATTCGAGATATATATATCTCAAACATCTCCACTTCCCGAGGGCACCAGATGAGTGTGGGGTCAGTCTGCATTTTTCGTCAAGCCACTGTCAATGTGAGAGAACTCGTGTCCAGCTTATAAGCCTATACTTGCATAAACCACAAGGGAAGATTAACAATCTTTGGACAACACCCACCAGTGAGACTCGAACCCAGAAAGCACAACTACCTTCCAGTAGCTGCCATAACTAGTATGCTTTAACCCACTACACCATCAGACCCTACAAAAGAAGTTGAGAATTCGAGATATATATATCTCAAACATCTCCACTTCCCGAGGGCACCAGATGAGTGTGGGGTCAGTCTGCATTTTTCGTCAAGCCACTGTCAATGTGAGAGAACTCGTGTCCAGCTTATAAGCCTATACTTGCATAAACCACAAGGGAAGATTAACAATCTTTGGACAACACCCACCAGTGAGACTCGAACCCAGAAAGCACAACTACCTTCCAGTAGCTGCCATAACTAGTATGCTTTAACCCACTACACCATCAGACCCTACAAAAGAAGTTGAGAATTCGAGATATATATATCTCAAACATCTCCACTTCCCGAGGGCACCAGATGAGTGTGGGGTCAGTCTGCATTTTTCGTCAAGCCACTGTCAATGTGAGAGAACTCGTGTCCAGCTTATAAGCCTATACTTGCATAAACCACAAGGGAAGATTAACAATCTTTGGACAACACCCACCAGTGAGACTCGAACCCAGAAAGCACAACTACCTTCCAGTAGCTGCCATAACTAGTATGCTTTAACCCACTACACCATCAGACCCTACAAAAGAAGTTGAGAATTCGAGATATATATATCTCAAACATCTCCACTTCCCGAGGGCACCAGATGAGTGTGGGGTCAGTCTGCATTTTTCGTCAAGCCACTGTCAATGTGAGAGAACTCGTGTCCAGCTTATAAGCCTATACTTGCATAAACCACAAGGGAAGATTAACAATCTTTGGACAACACCCACCAGTGAGACTCGAACCCAGAAAGCACAACTACCTTCCAGTAGCTGCCATAACTAGTATGCTTTAACCCACTACACCATCAGACCCTACAAAAGAAGTTGAGAATTCGAGATATATATATCTCAAACATCTCCACTTCCCGAGGGCACCAGATGAGTGTGGGGTCAGTCTGCATTTTTCGTCAAGCCACTGTCAATGTGAGAGAACTCGTGTCCAGCTTATAAGCCTATACTTGCATAAACCACAAGGGAAGATTAACAATCTTTGGACAACACCCACCAGTGAGACTCGAACCCAGAAAGCACAACTACCTTCCAGTAGCTGCCATAACTAGTATGCTTTAACCCACTACACCATCAGACCCTACAAAAGAAGTTGAGAATTCGAGATATATATATCTC
>NW_027190713.1:0-28773 GCF_040958095.1 Procambarus clarkii
GATGTACTCGAACATAGATGGGATCACAAGCAAGACAAGTGAACTAAGGGAAAGAGCACAAGAAGTTAACCCAGATGTAATCGGACTCACTGAAACAAAACTCTCTGGAATCATAACGAATGCCGTGTTTCCCCAGGAGTATACAGTAATAAGGAAAGAGAGGGAAGGTAGAGGAGGAGGCAGAGTGGCCCTACTCATGAGAAGGGAATGGAGTTTTAAGGAGATGGCCATCCCGGGCTGTGAGGAGTTCAGAGACTACATAGCAGGCACCATAGCAATGGGAGGACCAAGAATAGTAGTAGCAGTAATATACAACCCTCCACCAAATGACAGGAGACCCAGTCAAGAGTATGAAAACAACAACAAGGCAGTTAACACTATAATTGAGAGGGCAGCCTCTGCTGCCTGTAGAAATAGATCCCACCTGCTCATCATGGGCGACTTCAATCGCGGAAAGATTGACTGGGAGAACAAGGAACCGCATGGAGGCGAGGATACGTGGAGAGCCAAACTATTGGAGGTGGTGACAAGCAACTTTTTAACCCAGCATGTCGGAGAACCCACAAGGATGAGAGGCAATGACGAACCAGCGAGACTCGACCTAGTCTTCACTCTGAACGACTCCGACATAAGAGAAATCGGTTTTGAGGACCCAGTAGGAATGAGCGACCACAGTGTACTGGTGTTTGAGTACTTGATTGAAGAAGGGTTATTGAACTCGAGGAGGGATACCGAAACCAAAAGGTTAGCATACCGAAAGGGAAACTATGAGGGGATAAGAAAATTCCTAACAGATATAGCATGGGAAACAGAGCTCAGGGGAAAGACGGCCCAAGATATGATGGATTACATCACGCAGAAGTGCAAGGACGCAGCGAACAAGTTTGTCCCAGTCCAAAAGGAAAATTGAGAAATGAAGATGAGAAACCCATGGTTTAATCAAAGATGTAGGCTAGCTAAGCAGCAAAGTAAAAGGGCATGGAGAAACTATAGGAATAACAGGACACTGGAGAGCAGAGAAAGATACCAGAATGCCAGGAATGAATATGTCAGGATGAGAAGAGAGGCAGAAAGACAATACGAAAATGACATCGCAAGCAAGGCAAAGACTCAGCCTAAATTGTTGCATAGCCACATTAGGAGATAAACAACAGTAAAGGAACAGGTTATGAGATTAAGGATAGGGGCGGAAGGATTCACTACAAATGACAAGGAAGTGTGTGAGGAATTGAATAAGAAATTCCAGGAGGTCTTCACCTTAGAACAAGGAGAAATTCCAGAGGTAAGTGAGGGAATAGCTAACCAGGAACCACTGGAAGAGTTTGAGATTACCAGTGGGGAAGTAAGGAAGTGTTTACTAGAGTTGGACGTGGCAAAGGCTATAGGCCCAGATGGAATCTCCCCTTGGGTTCTAAAGGAAGGAGCAAGAGAACTGAGCCTACCACTCTCCATAGTGTATAACAAATCACTGGCAACAGGGGAACTGCCAGATATTTGGAAAGCAGCTAACGTAGTCCCGATATACAAGAAAGGGGATAGACAGGAGGCACTGAACTACAGGCCAGTGTCCCTAACCTGCATACCATGCAAGCTGATGGAGAAGATTGTGCGAAAAAAACTAGTGGAGCATCTGGAGCGAAGGAACTTTGTAACACAGCATCAACATGGGTTCAGGGATGGCAGGTCCTGCCTCACAGGGTTACTTGAATTCTACGACCAGGCAACAAAAATAAGGCAAGAAAGAGAAGGGTGGGCAGACTGCATATTTTTGGATTGTCAGAAAGCCTTTGATACAGTGCCACACAAGAGGCTAGTGCGAAAGTTGGAGATGCAGGCTGGAGTGAGAGGGAAGGTACTCCGGTGGATAGAGGAATACCTAAGCAACAGGAGACAACGAGTCTGTGTGAGGGGTGAGGTCTCAGATTGGCGAGACGTCACAAGTGGAGTCCCGCAGGGGTCAGTCCTTGGACCTATACTGTTTCTGGTATATGTAAATGATCTCCCAGAGGGTATAGATTCGTTCCTCTCAATGTTTGCCGACGATGCAAAAATTATGAGGAGGATTGAAACAGAGGATGATAGTAGGAGGCTACAAGATGACCTGGATAGACTGAGTGAATGGTCCAACAAATGGCTGTTGAAGTTCAACCCGAGTAAATGCAAAGTAATGAAACTAGGCAGTGGAAACAGGAGGCCAGGCACAGGATACAGAATAGGAGATGAAGTACTTAATGAAACAGACAGAGAGAAAGATCTAGGAGTTGATATCACACCAAACCTGTCTCCTGAAGCCCACATAAAGAGAATAACGTC
This sequence comes from Procambarus clarkii, assembly GCF_040958095.1. NCBI lineage: Eukaryota > Metazoa > Arthropoda > Malacostraca > Decapoda > Cambaridae > Procambarus > Procambarus clarkii. Next base: position 2,314 of record NW_027190713.1, read on the forward strand.
TGCGGCATATGCGAGGCTGGCTAACATCAGAACGGCGTTCAGGAACCTGTGTAAGGAATCATTCAGAATCTTGTACACCACATATGTAAGACCAATCCTGGAGTATGCGGCCCCAGCATGGAGCCCGTACCTTGTCAAGCACAAGACGAAGCTGGAAAAAGTCCAAAGGTATGCTACTAGACTAGTCCCAGAACTAAGAGGCATGAGTTATGAGGAAAGGCTGCGGGAAATGCACCTCACGACACTGGAAGACAGAAGAGTAAGGGGGGACATGATCACAACCTACAAAATCCTCAGGGGAATCGACCGGGTAAACAAGGATGAACTTTTCAACACTGGTGGGACGCGAACAAGGGGACACAGGTGGAAGCTGAGTACCCAAATGAGCCACAGAGACGTTAGAAAGAACTTTTTCAGTGTCAGAGTAGTTAGCAAATGGAATGCATTAGGAAGTGATGTGGTGGAGGCTGACTCCATACACAGTTTCAAATGTAGATATGATAGAGCCCAATAGGCTCAGGAATCTGTACACCAGTTGATTGACGGTTGAGAGGCGGGACCAAAGAGCCAGAGCTCAACCCCCGCAAGCACAATTAGGTGAGTACAATTAGGTGAGTACACACACACACACACACAATCCTCCAAGAGGACTTAAAAAGGCTGCAGAGATGGTCAGGGAAATGGCTACTGGAGTTTAACACCAGTAAATGTAAAGTTATGGAAATGGGATCAGGTGACAGGAGACCAAAGGGACAGTACACAATGAAGGGGAACAGCCTACCTGTAACGATTCGAGAAAGAGACCTGGGAGTGGATGTGACACCTAATCTAACTCCTGAGGCACATATAAATAGGATAACGACAGCAGCGTACTCTACACTGGCGAAAATTAGAACTTCATTCAGAAACCTAAATGAGGAAGCTTTTAGGGCGCTTTACACTGCCTACGTGAGACCCGTCTTAGAGTATGCCGAGCCATCATGGAGCCCCCACCTGAAGAAACACATAAAGAAACTGGAGAAGGTTCAGAGGTTTGCGACGAGGCTTGTCCCAGAGCTACGAGGGATGGGATATGAAGAGCGGCTGAAGGAACTGAACCTTACGCCACTAGAGAAAAGAAGGGAGAGAGGAGATATGATAGGGACATATAAAATACTCAGGGGAATTGACAAAGTGGAAATAGATGAAATGTTCACACGTAATAATAACAGAACGAGGGGACATGGGTGGAAACTGGAAACTCAGATGAGTCACAGAGATGTTAGGAAGTTTTCTTTTAGCGTGAGAGTAGTAGAAAAATGGAATGCACTTGAGGAACAGGTTGTGGAAGCAAATACTATTCATACTTTTAAAACTAGGTATGATAGGGAAATGGGACAGGAGTCATTGCTGTAAACAACCGATAGCTAGAAAGGCGGGATCCATGAGTCAATGCTCGATCCTGCAAGCACATATAGGTGAGTACACACACACACACACACACACACACACACACACACACACATACACACACACATACACACACACACACACACACACACACACACACACACACACACACACACACACACACACACACACACACACACACACACACACACACACACACACACACACAAGTAAGGAGGAATTTAGGGCGCTTTACACTGCCTACGTAAGGCCAGTCTTAGAGTATGCCGCCTCATCATGGAGTCCCCATCTGAAGAAGCATATAATGAAACTGGAAAAGGTTCAGAGGTTTGCAACGAGACTCGTCCCAGAGCTACGAGGGATGGGGTATGAAGAGCGCCTGAGGGAACTGTGCCTTACGGCACTAGAAAGAAGAAGGGAGAGGGGGGACATGATAGGAACGTATAAGATACTCAGAGGAATTGACAGAGTGGACATAGACGAAATGTTCACACGGAATAGTAACAGAACGAGAGGACATGGATGGAAGCTTGAAACTCAGATGAGTCACAGAGATGTTAGGAAGTTTTCTTTTAGCGTGAGAGTAGTGGGGAAATGGAATGCACTTCAGGAACAGGTTGTGGAAGCAAATACTATTCATAATTTTAAAACCAGGTATGATTGGGAAATGGGACAGGAGTCATTGCTGTAAACAACCGATGCTCGAAAGGCGGGATCCAGGAGTCAATGCTCGATCCTGCAGACACAACTAGGTGAGTACACACACACACACACACACACACACACACACACAAGTAAGGAGGCATTTAGGGCGCTTTACACTGCCTACGTAAGGCCAGTCTTAGAGTATGCCGCCTCATCATGGAGTCCCCATCTGAAGAAGCATATAATGAAACTGGAAAAGGTTCAGAGGTTTGCAACGAGACTCGTCCCAGAGCTACGAGGGATGGGGTATGAAGAGCGCCTGAGGGAACTGTGCCTTACGACACTAGAAAGAAGAAGGGAGAGGGGGGACATGATAGGAACTTATAAGATACTCAGAGGAATTGACAGAGTGGACATAGACGAAATGTTCACACGGAATAGTAACAGAACGAGAGGACATGGATGGAAGCTTGAAACTCAGATGAGTCACAGAGATGTTAGGAAGTTTTCTTTTAGCGTGAGAGTAGTGGGGAAATGGAATGCACTTCAGGAACAGGTTGTGGAAGCAAATACTATTCATAATTTTAAAACCAGGTATGATAGGGAAATGGGACAGGAGTCATTGCTGTAAACAACCGATGCTCGAAAGGCGGGATCCAAGAGTCAATGCTCGATCCTGCAGACACAACTAGGTGAGTACAACTAGGTGAGTACACACACACACACACACACACACACACACACACACACACACACACACACACACACACACACACACACACACACACACACACACACACACACACACACACACGCACACAAGTAAGGAGGCATTTAGGGCGCTTTACACTGCCTACGTAAGGCCAGTCTGAGAGTATGCCGCCTCATCATGGAGTCCCCATCTGAAGAAGCATATAATGAAACTGGAAAAGGTTCAGAGGTTTGCAACGAGACTCGTCCCAGAGCTACGAGGGATGGGGTATGAAGAGCGCCTGAGGGAACTCTGCCTTACGACACTAGAAAGAAGAAGGGAGAGGGGGGACATGATAGGAACGTATAAGATACTCAGAGGAATTGACAGAGTGGACATAGACGAAATGTTCACACGGAATGGTAACAGAACGAGAGGACATGGATGGAAGCTTGAAACTCAGATGAGTCACAGAGATGTTAGGAAGTTTTCTTTTAGCGTGAGAGTAGTGGGGAAATGGAATGCACTTCAGGAACAGGTTGTGGAAGCAAATACTATTCATAATTTTAAAACCAGGTATGATAGGGAAATGGGACAGGAGTCATTGCTGTAAACAACCGATGCTCGAAAGGCGGGATCCAAGAGTCAATGCTCGATCCTGCAGACACAACTAGGTGAGTACAACTAGGTGAGTACACACACACACACACACACACACACACACACACACACACACACACACACACACACACACACACACACACACACACACACACACACGCACACAAGTAAGGAGGCATTTAGGGCGCTTTACACTGCCTACGTAAGGCCAGTCTGAGAGTATGCCGCCTCATCATGGAGTCCCCATCTGAAGAAGCATATAATGAAACTGGAAAAGGTTCAGAGGTTTGCAACGAGACTCGTCCCAGAGCTACGAGGGATGGGGTATGAAGAGCGCCTGAGGGAACTCTGCCTTACGACACTAGAAAGAAGAAGGGAGAGGGGGGACATGATTGGAACGTATAAGATACTCAGAGGAATTGACAGAGTGGACATAGACGAAATGTTCACACGGAATAGTAACAGAACGAGAGGACATGGATGGAAGCTTGAAACTCAGATGAGTCACAGAGATGTTAGGAAGTTTTCTTTTAGCGTGAGAGTAGTGGGGAAATGGAATGCACTTCAGGAACAGGTTGTGGAAGCAAATACTATTCATAATTTTAAAACCAGGTATGATAGGGAAATGGGACAGGAGTCATTGCTGTAAACAACCGATGCTCGAAAGGCGGGATCCAAGAGTCAATGCTCGATCCTGCAGACACAACTTGGTGAGTACAACTAGGTGAGTACACACACACACACACACACACACACACACACACACACACACACACACACACACACACACACAAGTAAGGAGGCATTTAGGGCGCTTTACACTGCCTACGTAAGGCCAGTCTTAGAGTATGCCGCCTCATCATGGAGTCCCCATCTGAAGAAGCATATAATGAAACTGGAAAAGGTTCAGAGGTTTGCAACGAGACTCGTCTCAGAGCTACGAGGGATGGGGTATGAAGAGCGCCTGAGGGAACTGTGCCTTACGACACTAGAAAGAAGAAGGGAGAGGGGGGACATGATAGGAACTTATAAGATACTCAGAGGAATTGACAGAGTGGACATAGACGAAATGTTCACACGGAATAGTAACAGAACGAGAGGACATGGATGGAAGTTTGAAACTCAGATGAGTCACAGAGATGTTAGGAAGTTTTCTTTTAGCGTGAGAGTAGTGAGGAAATGGAATGCACTTCAGGAACAGGTTGTGGAAGCAAATACTATTCATAATTTTAAAACCAGGTATGATAGGGAAATGGGACAGGAGTCATTGCTGTAAACAACCGATGCTCGAAAGGCGGGATCCAAGAGTCAATGCTCGATCCTGCAGACACAACTAGGTGAGTACAACTAGGTGAGTACACACACACACACACACACACACACACACACTCACACACACACACACACACACACACACACACACACACACACACACACACACAAGTAAGGAGGCATTTAGGGCGCTTTACACTGCCTACGTAAGGCCAGTCTTAGAGTATGCCGCCTCATCATGGAGTCCCCGTCTGAAGAAGCATATAATGAAACTGGAAAAGGTTCAGAGGTTTGCAACGAGACTCGTCCCAGAGCTACGAGGGATGGGGTATGAAGAGCGCCTGAGGGAACTGTGCCTTACGACACTAGAAAGAAGAAGGGAGAGGGGGGACATGATAGGAACTTATAAGATACTCAGAGGAATTGACAGAGTGGACATAGACGAAATGTTCACACGGAATAGTAACAGAACGAGAGGACATGGATGGAAGCTTGAAACTCAGATGAGTCACAGAGATGTTAGGAAGTTTTCTTTTAGCGTGAGAGTAGTGGGGAAATGGAATGCACTTCAGGAACAGGTTGTGGAAGCAAATACTATTCATAATTTTAAAACCAGGTATGATAGGGAAATGGGACAGGAGTCATTGCTGTAAACAACCGATGCTCGAAAGGCGGGATCCAAGAGTCAATGCTCGATCCTGCAGAAACAACTAGGTGAGTACAACTAGGTGAGTACACACACACACACACACACACACACACACACACACACACACACACACACACACACACACACACACACACACACACACAAGTAAGGAGGCATTTAGGGCGCTTTACACTGCCTACGTAAGGCCAGTCTTAGAGTATGCCGCCTCATCATGGAGTCCCCATCTGAAGAAGCATATAATGAAACTGGAAAAGGTTCAGAGGTTTGCAACGAGACTCGTCCCAGAGCTACGAGGGATGGAGTATGAAGAGCGCCTGAGGGAACTCTGCCTTACGACACTAGAAAGAAGAAGGGAGAGGGGGGACATGATAGGAACGTATAAGATACTCAGAGGAATTGACAGAGTGGACATAGACGAAATGTTCACACGGAATAGTAACAGAACGAGAGGACATGGATGGAAGCTTGAAACTCAGATGATTCACAGAGATGTTAGGAAGTTTTCTTTTAGCGTGAGAGTAGTGGGGAAATGGAATGCACTTCAGGAACAGGTTGTGGAAGCAAATACTATTCATAATTTTAAAACCAGGTATGATAGCGAATTGGGACAGGAGTCATTGCTGTAAACAACCGATGCTCGAAAGGCGGGATCCAAGAGTCAATGCTCGATCCTGCAGACACAACTAGGTGAGTACAACTAGGAGAGTACACACACACACACACACACACACACACACACACACACACACACACACACACACACACACACACACACACACACACACACACACACACACACACACTCACACACACACACACACACACACACACACACACACACACACACAAGTAAGGAGGCATTTAGGGCACTTTACACTGCCTACGTAAGGCCAGTCTTAGAGTATGCCGCCTCATCATGGAGTCCCCATCTGAAGAAGCATATAATGAAACTGGAAAAGGTTCAGAGGTTTGCAACGAGACTCGTCCCAGAGCTACGAGGGATGGGGTATGAAGAGCGCCTGAGGGAACTGTGCCTTACGACACTAGAAAGAAGAAGGGAGAGGGGGGACATGATAGGAACGTATAAGATACTCAGAGGAATTGACAGAGTGGACATAGACGAAATGTTCACACGGAATAGTAACAGAACGAGAGGACATGGATGGAAGCTTGAAACTCAGATGAGTCACAGAGATGTTAGGAAGTTTTCTTTTAGAGTGAGAGTAGTGGGGAAATGGAATGCACTTCAGGAACAGGTTGTGGAAGCAAATACTATTCATAATTTTAAAACCAGGTATGATAGGGAAATGGGACAGGAGTCATTGCTGTAAACAACCGATGCTCGAAAGGCGGGATCCAAGAGTCAATGCTCGATCCTGCAGACACAACTAGGTGAGTACAACTAGGTGAGTACACACACACACACACACACACACACACACACACACACACACACACACACACACACACACACACACACACACACACAAGTAAGGAGGCATTTAGGGCGCTTTACACTGCCTACGTAAGGCCAGTCTTAGAGTATGCCGCCTCATCATGGAGTCCCCATCTGAAGAAGCATAGAATGAAACTGGAAAAGGTTCAGAGGTTTGCAACGAGACTCGTCCCAGAGCTACGAGGGATGGGGTATGAAGAGCGCCTGAGGGAACTGTGCCTTACGACACTAGAAAGAAGAAGGGAGAGGGGGGACATGATAGGAACTTATAAGATACTCAGAGGAATTGACAGAGTGGACATAGACGAAATGTTCACACGGAATAGTAACAGAACGAGAGGACATGGATGGAAGCTTGAAACTCAGATGAGTCACAGAGATGTTTGGAAGTTTTCTTTTAGCGTGAGAGTAGTGGGGAAATGGAATGCACTTCAGGAACAGGTTGTGGAAGCAAATACTATTCATAATTTTAAAACCAGGTATGATAGGGAAATGGGACAGGAGTCATTGCTGTAAACAACCGATGCTCGAAAGGCGGGATCCAAGAGTCAATGCTCGATCCTGCAGACACAACTAGGTGAGTACAACTAGGTGAGTACACACACACACACACACACACACACACACACACACACACACACACACACACACACACACACACACACACACACACACACACACACACACACACACACAAGTAAGGAGGCATTTAGGGCGCTTTACACTGCCTACATAAGGCCAGTCTTAGAGTATGCCGCCTCATCGTGGAGTCCCCATCTGAAGAAGCATATAATGAAACTGGAAAAGGTTCAGAGGTTTGCAACGAGACTCGTCCCAGAGCTACGAGGGATGGGGTATGAAGAGCGCCTGAAGGAACTCTGCCTTACGACACTAGAAAGAAGAAGGGAGAGGGGGGACATGATAGGAACGTATAAGATACTCAGAGGAATTGACAGAGTGGACATAGACGAAATGTTCACACGGAATAGTAACAGAACGAGAGGACATGGATGGAAGCTTGAAACTCAGATGAGTCACAGAGATGTTAGGAAGTTTTCTTTTAGCGTGAGAGTAGTGGGGAAATGGAATGCACTTCAGGAACAGGTTGTGGAAGCAAATACTATTCATAATTTTAAAACCAGGTATTATAGGGAAATGGGACAGGAGTCATTGCTGTAAACAACCGATGCTCGAAAGGCGGGATCCAAGAGTCAATGCTCGATCCTGCAGACACAACTAGGTGAGTACACACACACACACACACACACACACACACACACACACACACACACACACACACACACACACACACACACACACACACACACACACACACACACACAAGTAAGGAGGCATTTAGGGCGCTTTACACTGCCTACGTAAGGCCAGTCTTAGAGTATGCCGCCTCATCATGGAGTCCCCATCTGAAGAAGCATATAATGAAACTGGAAAAGGTTCAGAGATTTGCAACGAGACTCGTCCCAGAGCTACGAGGGATGGGGTATGAAGAGCGCCTGAGGGAACTGTGCCTTACGACACTAGAAAGAAGAAGGGAGAGGGGGGACATGATAGGAACGTATAAGATACTCAGAGGAATTGACAGAGTGGACATAGACGAAATGTTCACACGGAATAGTAACAGAACGAGAGGACATGGATGGAAGCTTGAAACTCAGATGAGTCACAGAGATGTTAGGAAGTTTTCTTTTAGCGTGAGAGTAGTGGGGAAATGGAATGCACTTCAGGAACAGGTTGTGGAAGCAAATACTATTCATAATTTTAAAACCAGGTATGATAGGGAAATGGGACAGGAGTCATTGCTGTAAACAACCGATGCTCGAAAGGCGGGATCCAAGAGTCAATGCTCGATCCTGCAGACACAACTAGGTGAGTACAACTAGGTGAGTACACACACACACACACACACACACACACACACACACACACACACACACACACACACACACACACACACACACACACACACACACACACACACACACACACACACACACACACACAAGTAAGGAGGCATTTAGGGCGCTTTACACTGCCTACGTAAGGCCAGTCTTAGAGTATGCCGCCTCATCATGGAGTCCCCATCTGAAGAAGCATATAATGAAACTGGAAAAGGTTCAGAGGTTTGCAACGAGACTCGTCCCAGAGCTACGAGGGATGGGGTATGAAGAGCGCCTGAAGGAACTCTGCCTTACGACACTAGAAAGAAGAAGGGAGAGGGGGGACATGATAGGAACGTATAAGATACTCAGAGGAATTGACAGAGTGGACATAGACGAAATGTTCACACGGAATAGTAACAGAACGAGAGGACATGGATGGAAGCTTGAAACTCAGATGAGTCACAGAGATGTTTGGAAGTTTTCTTTTAGCGTGAGAGTAGTGGGGAAATGGAATGCACTTCAGGAACAGGTTGTGGAAGCAAATACTATTCATAATTTTAAAACCAGGTATGATAGGGAAATGGGACAGGAGTCATTGCTGTAAACAACCGATGCTCGAAAGGCGGGATCCAAGAGTCAATGCTCGATCCTGCAGACACAACTAGGTGAGTACAACTAGGTGAGTACACACACACACACACACACACACACACACACACACACACACACACACACACACACACACACACACACACACACACACACACACACACACACACACAAGTAAGGAGGCATTTAGGGCGCTTTACACTGCCTACATAAGGCCAGTCTTAGAGTATGCCGCCTCATCGTGGAGTCCCCATCTGAAGAAGCATATAATGAAACTGGAAAAGGTTCAGAGGTTTGAAACGAGACTCGTCCCAGAGCTACGAGGGATGGGGTATGAAGAGCGCCTGAAGGAACTCTGCCTTACGACACTAGAAAGAAGAAGGGAGAGGGGGGACATGATAGGAACGTATAAGATACTCAGAGGAATTGACAGAGTGGACATAGACGAAATGTTCACACGGAATAGTAACAGAACGAGAGGACATGGATGGAAGCTTGAAACTCAGATGAGTCACAGAGATGTTAGGAAGTTTTCTTTTAGCGTGAGAGTAGTGGGGAAATGGAATGCACTTCAGGAACAGGTTGTGGAAGCAAATACTATTCATAATTTTAAAACCAGGTATGATAGGGAAATGGGACAGGAGTCATTGCTGTAAACAACCGATGCTCGAAAGGCGGGATCCAAGAGTCAATGCTCGATCCTGCAGACACAACTAGGTGAGTACACACACACACACACACACACACACACACACACACACACACACACACACACACACACACACACACACACACACACACACACACACACAAGTAAGGAGGCATTTAGGGCGCTTTACACTGCCTACGTAAGGCCAGTCTTAGAGTATGCCGCCTCATCATGGAGTCCCCATCTGAAGAAGCATATAATGAAACTGGAAAAGGTTCAGAGATTTGCAACGAGACTCGTCCCAGAGCTACGAGGGATGGGGTATGAAGAGCGCCTGAGGGAACTGTGCCTTACGACACTAGAAAGAAGAAGGGAGAGGGGGGACATGATAGGAACGTATAAGATACTCAGAGGAATTGACAGAGTGGACATAGACGAAATGTTCACACGGAATAGTAACAGAACGAGAGGACATGGATGGAAGCTTGAAACTCAGATGAGTCACAGAGATGTTAGGAAGTTTTCTTTTAGCGTGAGAGTAGTGGGGAAATGGAATGCACTTCAGGAACAGGTTGTGGAAGCAAATACTATTCATAATTTTAAAACCAGGTATGATAGGGAAATGGGACAGGAGTCATTGCTGTAAACAACCGATGCTCGAAAGGCGGGATCCAAGAGTCAATGCTCGATCCTGCAGACACAACTAGGTGAGTACAACTAGGTGAGTACACACACACACACACACACACACACACACACACACACACACACACACACACACACACACACACACACACACACACACACACACACACACACACACACAAGTAAGGAGGCATTTAGGGCGCTTTACACTGCCTACGTAAGGCCAGTCTTAGAGTATGCCGCCTCATCATGGAGTCCCCATCTGAAGAAGCATATAATGAAACTGGAAAAGGTTCAGAGGTTTGCAACGAGACTCGTCCCAGAGCTACGAGGGATGGGGTATGAAGAGCGCCTGAAGGAACTCTGCCTTACGACACTAGAAAGAAGAAGGGAGAGGGGGGACATGATAGGAACGTATAAGATACTCAGAGGAATTGACAGAGTGGACATAGACGAAATGTTCACACGGAATAGTAACAGAACGAGAGGACATGGATGGAAGCTTGAAACTCAGATGAGTCACAGAGATGTTAGGAAGTTTTCTTTTAGCGTGAGAGTAGTGGGGAAATGGAATGCACTTCAGGAACAGGTTGTGGAAGCAAATACTATTCATAATTTTAAAACCAGGTATGATAGGGAAATGGGACAGGAGTCATTGCTGTAAACAACCGATGCTCGAAAGGCGGGATCCAAGAGTCAATGCTCGATCCTGCAGACACAACTAGGTGAGTACACACACACACACACACACACACACACACACACACACACACACACACACACACACACACACACACACACACACACACAAGTAAGGAGGCATTTAGGGCGCTTTACACTGCCTACGTAAGGCCAGTCTTAGAGTATGCCGCCTGATCATGGAGTCCCCATCTGAAGAAGCATAAAATGAAACTGGAAAAGGTTCAGAGGTTTGCAACGAGACTCGTCCCAGAGCTACGAGGGATGGGGTATGAAGAGCGCCTGAGGGAACTGTGCCTTACGACACTAGAAAGAAGAAGGGAGAGGGGGGAAATGATAGGAACGTATAAGATACTCAGAGGAATTGACAGAGTGGACATAGACGAAATGTTCACACGGAATAGTAACAGAACGAGAGGACATGGATGGAAGCTTGAAACTAAGATGAGTCACAGAGATGTTAGGAAGTTTTCTTTTAGCGTGAGAGTAGTGGGGAAATGGAATGCACTTCAGGAACAGGTTGTGGAAGCAAATACTATTCATAATTTTAAAACCAGGTATGATAGGGAAATGGGACAGGAGTCATTGCTGTAAACAACCGATGCTCGAAAGGCGGGATCCAAGAGTCAATGCTCGATCCTGCAGACACAACTAGGTGAGTACAACTAGGTGAGTACACACACACACACACACACACACACACACACACACACACACACACACACACACACACACACACACACACACACACACACAAGTAAGGAGGCATTTAGGGCGCTTTACACTGCCTACGTAAGGCCAGTCTTAGAGTATGCCGCCTCATCATGGAGTCCCCATCTGAAGAAGCATATAATGAAACTGGAAAAGGTTCAGAGGTTTGCAACGAGACTCGTCCCAGAGCTACGAGGGATGGGGTATGAAGAGCGCCTGAGGGAACTGTGCCTTACGACACTAGAAAGAAGAAGGGAGAGGGGGGACATGATAGGAACTTATAAGATACTCAGAGGAATTGACAGAGTGGACATAGACGAAATGTTCACACGGAATAGTAACAGAACGAGAGGACATGGATGGAAGCTTGAAACTCAGATGAGTCACAGAGATGTTAGGAAGTTTTCTTTTAGCGTGAGAGTAGTGGGGAAATGGAATGCACTTCAGGAACAGGTTGTGGAAGCAAATACTATTCATAATTTTAAAACCAGGTATGATAGGGAAATGGGACAGGAGTCATTGCTGTAAACAACCGATGCTCGAAAGGCGGGATCCAAGAGTCAATGCTCGATCCTGCAGACACAACTAGGTGAGTACAACTAGGTGAGTACACACACACACACACACACACACACACACACACACACACACACACACACACACACACACACACACACACACACACACACACACACACACACACACACACACAAAAGTAAGGAGGCATTTAGGGCGCTTTACACTGCCTACATAAGGCCAGTCTTAGAGTATGCCGCCTCATCATGGAGTCCCCATCTGAAGAAGCATATAATGAAACTGGAAAAGGTTCAGAGGTTTGCAACGAGACTCGTCCCAGAGCTACGAGGGATGGGGTATGAAGAGCGCCTGAAGGAACTCTGCCTTACGACACTAGAAAGAAGAAGGGAGAGGGGGGACATGATAGGAACGTATAAGATACTCAGAGGAATTGACAGAGTGGACATAGACGAAATGTTCACACGGAATAATAACAGAACGAGAGGACATGGATGGAAGCTTGAAACTCAGATGAGTCACAGAGATGTTAGGAAGTTTTCTTTTAGCGTGAGAGTAGTGGGGAAATGGAATGCACTTCAGGAACAGGTTGTGGAAGCAAATACTATTCATAATTTTAAAACCAGGTATGATAGGGAAATGGGACAGGAGTCATTGCTGTAAACAACCGATGCTCGAAAGGCGGGATCCAAGAGTCAATGCTCGATCCTGCAGACACAACTAGGTGAGTACAACTAGGTGAGTACACACACACACACACACACACACACACACACACACACACACACACACACACACACACACACACACACACACACACACACACACACAAAAGTAAGGAGGCATTTAGGGCGCTTTACACTGCCTACATAAGGCCAGTCTTAGAGTATGCCGCCTCATCATGGAGTCCCCATCTGAAGAAGCATATAATGAAACTGGAAAAGGTTCAGAGGTTTGCAACGAGACTCGTCCCAGAGCTACGAGGGATGGGGTATGAAGAGCGCCTGAAGGAACTCTGCCTTACGACACTAGAAAGAAGAAGGGAGAGGGGGGACATGATAGGAACGTATAAGATACTCAGAGGAATTGACAGAGTGGACATAGACGAAATGTTCACACGGAATAGTAACAGAACGAGAGGACATGGATGGAAGCTTGAAACTCAGATGAGTCACAGAGATGTTAGGAAGTTTTCTTTTAGCGTGAGAGTAGTGGGGAAATGGAATGCACTTCAGGAACAGGTTGTGGAAGCAAATACTATTCATAATTTTAAAACCAGGTATGATAGGGAAATGGGACAGGAGTCATTGCTGTAAACAACTGATGCTCGAAAGGCGGGATCCAAGAGTCAATGCTCGATCCTGCAGACACAACTAGGTGAGTACACACACATACACACACACACACACACACACACACACACACACACACACACACACACACACACACACACACACACACACACAAGTAAGGAGGCATTTAGGGCGCTTTACACTGCCTACGTAAGGCCAGTCTTAGAGTATGCCGCCTCATCATGGAGTCCCCATCTGAAGAAGCATATAATGAAACTGGAAAAGGTTCAGAGGTTTGCAACGAGACTCGTCCCAGAGCTACGAGGGATGGGGTATGAAGAGCGCCTGAGGGAACTGTGCCTTACGACACTAGAAAGAAGAAGGGAGAGGGGGGACATGATAGGAACGTATAAGATACTCAGAGGAATTGACAGAGTGGACATAGACAAAATGTTCACACGGAATAGTAACAGAACGAGAGGACATGGATGGAAGCTTGAAACTCAGATGAGTCACAGAGATGTTAGTAAGTTTTCTTTTAGCATGAGAGTAGTGGGGAAATGGAATGCACTTCAGGAACAGGTTGTGGAAGCAAATACTATTCATAATTTTAAAACCAGGTATGATAGGGAAATGGGACAGGAGTCATTGCTGTAAACAACCGATGCTCGAAAGGCGGGATCCAAGAGTCAATGCTCGATCCTGCAGACACAACTAGGTGAGTACAACTAGGTGAGTACACACACACACACACACACAAGTAAGGAGGCATTTAGGGCGCTTTACACTGCCTACGTAAGGCCAGTCTTAGAGTATGCCGCCTCATCATGGAGTCCCCATCTGAAGAAGCATATAATGAAACTGGAAAAGGTTCAGAGGTTTGCAACGAGACTCGTCCCAGAGCTACGAGGGATGGGGTATGAAGAGCGCCTGAAGGAACTCTGCCTTACGACACTAGAAAGAAGAAGGGAGAGGGGGGACATGATAGGAACGTATAAGATACTCAGAGGAATTGACAGAGTGGACAAAGACGAAATGTTCACACGGAATAGTAACAGAACGAGAGGACATGGATGGAAGCTTGAAACTCAGATGAGTCACAGAGATGTTAGGAAGTTTTCTTTTAGCGTGAGAGTAGTGGGGAAATGGAATGCACTTCAGGAACAGGTTGTGGAAGCAAATACTATTCATAATTTTAAAACCAGGTATGATAGGGAAATGGGACAGGAGTCATTGCTGTAAACAACCGATGCTCGAAAGGCGGGATCCAAGAGTCAATGCTCGATCCTGCAGACACAACTAGGTGAGTACACACACACACACACACACACACACACACACACACACACACACACACACACACACACACACACACACACACACACACACACACACACACACACACACAAGTAAGGAGGCATTTAGGGCGCTTTACACTGCCTACGTAAGGCCAGTCTTAGAGTATGCCGCCTGATCATGGAGTCCCCATCTGAAGAAGCATATAATGAAACTGGAAAAGGTTCAGAGGTTTGCAACGAGACTCGTCCCAGAACTACGAGGGATGGGGTATGAAGAGCGCCTGAGGGAACTGTGCCTCACGACACTAGAAAGAAGAAGGGAGAGGGGGGACATGATAGGAACGTATAAGATACTCAGAGGAATTGACAGAGTGGACATAGACGAAATGTTCACACGGAATAGTAACAGAACGAGAGGACATGGATGGAAGCTTGAAACTCAGATGAGTCACAGAGATGTTAGGAAGTTTTCTTTTAGCGTGAGAGTAGTGGGGAAATGGAATGCACTTCAGGAACAGGTTGTGGAAGCAAATACTATTCATAATTTTAAAACCAGGTATGATAGGGAAATGGGACAGGAGTCATTGCTGTAAACAACCGATGCTCGAAAGGCGGGATCCAAGAGTCAATGCTCGATCCTGCAGACACAACTAGGTGAGTACAACTAGGTGAGTACACACACACACACACACACACACACACACACACACACACACACACACAAGTAAGGAGGCATTTAGGGCGCTTTACACTGCCTACGTAAGGCCAGTCTTAGAGTATGCCGCCTCATCATGGAGTCCCCATCTGAAGAAGCATATAATGAAACTGGAAAAGGTTCAGAGGTTTGCAACGAGACTCGTCCCAGAGCTACGAGGGATGGGGTATGAAGAGCGCCTGAGGGAACTGTGCCTTACGACACTAGAAAGAAGAAGGGAGAGGGGGGACATGATAGGAACGTATAAGATACTCAGAGGAATTGACAGAGTGGACATAGACGAAATGTTCACACGGAATAGTAACAGAACGAGAGGACATGGATGGAAGCTTGAAACTCAGATGAGTCACAGAGATGTTAGTAAGTTTTCTTTTAGCGTGAGAGTAGTGGGGAAATGGAATGCACTTCAGGAACAGGTTGTGGAAGCAAATACTATTCATAATTTTAAAACCAGGTATGATAGGGAAATGGGACAGGAGTCATTGCTGTAAACAACCGATGCTCGAAAGGCGGGATCCAAGAGTCAATGCTCGATCCTGCAGACACAACTAGGTGAGTACAACTAGGTGAGTACACACACACACACACACACACACACACACACACACACACACACACACACACACACACACACACACACACACACACACACACACAAGTAAGGAGGCATTTAGGGCGCTTTACACTGCCTACGTAAGGCCAGTCTTAGAGTATGCCGCCTCATCATGGAGTCCCCATCTGAAGAAGCATATAATGAAACTGGAAAAGGTTCAGAGGTTTGCAACAAGACTCGTCCCAGAGCTACGAGGGATGGGGTATGAAGAGCGCCTGAGGGAACTGTGCCTTACGACACTAGAAAGAAGAAGGGAGAGGGGGGACATGATAGGAACGTATAAGATACTCAGAGGAATTGACAGATTGGACACAGACAAAATGTTCACACGGAATAGTAACAGAACGAGAGGACATGGATGGAAGCTTGAAACTCAGATGAGTCACAGAGATGTTAGGAAGTTTTCTTTTAGCGTGAGAGTAGTGGGGAAATGGAATGCACTTCAGGAACAGGTTGTGGAAGCAAATACTATTCATAATTTTAAAACCAGGTATGATAGGGAAATGGGACAGGAGTCATTGCTGTAAACAACCGATGCTCGAAAGGCGGGATCCAAGAGTCAATGCTCGATCCTGCAGACACAACTAGGTGAGTACAACTAGGTGAGTACACACACACACACACACACACACACACACACACACACACACACACACACACACACACACACACACACACACACACAAGTAAGGAGGCATTTAGGGCGCTTTACACTGCCTACGTAAGGCCAGTCTTAGAGTATGCCGCCTCATCATGGAGTCCCCATCTGAAGAAGCATATAATGAAACTGGAAAAGGTTCAGAGGTTTGCAACGAGACTCGTCCCAGAGCTACGAGGGATGGGGTATGAAGAGCGCCTGAGGGAACTGTGCCTTACGACAATAGAAAGAAGAAGGGAGAGGGGGGACATGATAGGAACTTATAAGATACTCAGAGGAATTGACAGAGTGGACATAGACGAAATGTTCACACGGAATAGTAACAGAACGAGAGGACATGGATGGAAGCTTGAAACTCAGATGAGTCACAGAGATGTTAGGAAGTTTTCTTTTAGCGTGAGAGTAGTGGGGAAATGGAATGCACTTCAGGAACAGGTTGTGGAAGCAAATACTATTCATAATTTTAAAACCAGGTATGATAGGGAAATGGGACAGGAGTCATTGCTGTAAACAACCGATGCTCGAAAGGCGGGATCCAAGAGTCAATGCTCGATCCTGCAGACACAACTAGGTGAGTACACACACACACACACACACACACACACACACACACACACACGCACACACACACACAAGTAAGGAGGCATTTAGGGCGCTTTACACTGCCTACGTAAGGCCAGTCTTAGAGTATGCCGCCTCATCATGGAGTCCCCATCTGAAGAAGCATATAATGAAACTGGAAAAGGTTCAGAGGTTTGCAACGAGACTCGTCCCAGAGCTACGAGGGATGGGGTATGAAGAGCGCCTGAAGGAACTCTGCCTTACGACACTAGAAAGAAGAAGGGAGAGGGGGGACATGATAGGAACGTATAAGATACTCAGAGGAATTGACAGAGTGGACATAGACGAAATGTTCACACGGAATAGTAACAGAACGAGAGGACATGGATGGAAGCTTGAAACTCAGATGAGTCACAGAGATGTTAGGAAGTTTTCTTTTAGCGTGAGAGTAGTGGGGAAATGGAATGCACTTCAGGAACAGGTTGTGGAAGCAAATACTATTCATAATTTTAAAACCAGGTATGATAGGGAAATGGGACAGGAGTCATTGCTGTAAACAACCGATGCTCGAAAGGCGGGATCCAAGAGTCAATGCTCGATCCTGCAGACACAACTAGGTGAGTACAACTAGGTGAGTACACACACACACACACACACAAGTAAGGAGGCATTTAGGGCGCTTTACACTGCCTACGTAAGGCCAGTCTTAGAGTATGCCGCCTCATCATGGAGTCCCCATCTGAAGAAGCATATAATGAAACTGGAAAAGGTTCAGAGGTTTGCAACGAGACTCGTCCCAGAGCTACGAGGGATGGGGTATGAAGAGCGCCTGAAGGAACTCTGCCTTACGACACTAGAAAGAAGAAGGGAGAGGGGGGACATGATAGGAACGTATAAGATACTCAGAGGAATTGACAGAGTGGACATAGACGAAATGTTCACACGGAATAGTAACAGAACGAGAGGACATGGATGGAAGCTTGAAACTCAGATGAGTCACAGAGATGTTAGGAAGTTTTCTTTTAGCGTGAGAGTAGTGGGGAAATGGAATGCACTTCAGGAACAGGTTGTGGAAGCAAATACTATTCATAATTTTAAAACCAGGTATGATAGGGAAATGGGACAGGAGTCATTGCTGTAAACAACCGATGCTCGAAAGGCGGGATCCAAGAGTCAATGCTCGATCCTGCAGACACAACTAGGTGAGTACACACACACACACACACACACACACACACACACACACACACACACACACACACACACACACACACACACACACACACACACACACACACACAAGTAAGGAGGCATTTAGGGCGCTTTACACTGCCTACGTAAGGCCAGTCTTAGAGTATGCCGCCTGATCATGGAGTCCCCATCTGAAGAAGCATATAATGAAACTGGAAAAGGTTCAGAGGTTTGCAACGAGACTCGTCCCAGAGCTACGAGGGATGGGGTATGAAGAGCGCCTGAGGGAACTGTGCCTCACGACACTAGAAAGAAGAAGGGAGAGGGGGGACATGATAGGAACGTATAAGATACTCAGAGGAATTGACAGAGTGGACATAGACGAAATGTTCACACGGAATAGTAACAGAACGAGAGGACATGGATGGAAGCTTGAAACTCAGATGAGTCACAGAGATGTTAGGAAGTTTTCTTTTAGCGTGAGAGTAGTGGGGAAATGGAATGCACTTCAGGAACAGGTTGTGGAAGCAAATACTATTCATAATTTTAAAACCAGGTATGATAGGGAAATGGGACAGGAGTCATTGCTGTAAACAACCGATGCTCGAAAGGCGGGATCCAAGAGTCAATGCTCGATCCTGCAGACACAACTAGGTGAGTACAACTAGGTGAGTACACACACACACACACACACACACACACACACACACACACACACACACACACACACACACACACACACACACACACACACACACACACACACACAAGTAAGGAGGCATTTAGGGCGCTTTACACTGCCTACGTAAGGCCAGTCTTAGAGTATGCCGCCTCATCATGGAGTCCCCATCTGAAGAAGCATATAATGAAACTGGAAAAGGTTCAGAGGTTTGCAACGAGACTCGTCCCAGAGCTACGAGGGATGGGGTATGAAGAGCGCCTGAGGGAACTGTGCCTTACGACACTAGAAAGAAGAAGGGAGAGGGGGGACATGATAGGAACTTATAAGATACTCAGAGGAATTGACAGAGTGGACATAGACGAAATGTTCACACGGAATAGTAACAGAACGAGAGGACATGGATGGAAGCTTGAAACTCAGATGAGTCACAGAGATGTTAGTAAGTTTTCTTTTAGCGTGAGAGTAGTGGGGAAATGGAATGCACTTCAGGAACAGGTTGTGGAAGCAAATACTATT
This sequence comes from Procambarus clarkii, assembly GCF_040958095.1. Classification (NCBI taxonomy): domain Eukaryota; kingdom Metazoa; phylum Arthropoda; class Malacostraca; order Decapoda; family Cambaridae; genus Procambarus; species Procambarus clarkii. Next base: position 22,353 of record NW_027190713.1, read on the forward strand.
CATAATTTTAAAACCAGGTATGATAGGGAAATGGGACAGGAGTCATTGCTGTAAACAACCGATGCTCGAAAGGCGGGATCCAAGAGTCAATGCTCGATCCTGCAGACACAACTAGGTGAGTACAACTAGGTGAGTACACACACACACACACACACACACACACACACACACACACACACACACACACACACACACACACACACACACACACACACACACACACACACACACACATAAGTAAGGAGGCATTTAGGGCGCTTTACACTGCCTACGTAAGGCCAGTCTTAGAGTATGCCGCCTCATCATGGAGTCCCCATCTGAAGAAGCATATAATGAAACTGGAAAAGGTTCAGAGGTTTGCAACGAGACTCGTCTCAGAGCTACGAGGGATGGGGTATGAAGAGCGCCTGAGGGAACTGTGCCTTACGACACTAGAAAGAAGAAGGGAGAGGGGGGACATGATAGGAACTTATAAGATACTCAGAGGAATTGACAGAGTGGACATAGACGAAATGTTCACACGGAATAGTAACAGAACGAGAGGACATGGATGGAAGCTTGAAACTCAGATGAGTCACAGAGATGTTAGGAAGTTTTCTTTTAGCGTGAGAGTAGTGGGGAAATGGAATGCACTTCAGGAACAGGTTGTGGAAGCAAATACTATTCATAATTTTAAAACCAGGTATGATAGGGAAATGGGACAGGAGTCATTGCTGTAAACAACCGATGCTCGAAAGGCGGGATCCAAGAGTCAATGCTCGATCCTGCAGACACAACTAGGTGAGTACAACTAGGTGAGTACACACACACACACACACACACACACACACACACACACACACACACACACACACACACACACACACACACACACACACACACACAAGTAAGGAGGCATTTAGGGCGCTTTACACTGCCTACGTAAGGCCAGTCTTAGAGTATGCCGCCTCATCATGGAGTCCCCATCTGAAGAAGCATATAATGAAACTGGAAAAGGTTCAGAGGTTTGCAACAAGACTCGTCCCAGAGCTACGAGGGATGGGGTATGAAGAGCGCCTGAGGGAACTGTGCCTTACGACACTAGAAAGAAGAAGGGAGAGGGGGGACATGATAGGAACGTATAAGATACTCAGAGGAATTGACAGATTGGACACAGACAAAATGTTCACACGGAATAGTAACAGAACGAGAGGACATGGATGGAAGCTTGAAACTCAGATGAGTCACAGAGATGTTAGGAAGTTTTCTTTTAGCGTGAGAGTAGTGGGGAAATGGAATGCACTTCAGGAACAGGTTGTGGAAGCAAATACTATTCATAATTTTAAAACCAGGTATGATAGGGAAATGGGACAGGAGTCATTGCTGTAAACAACCGATGCTCGAAAGGCGGGATCCAAGAGTCAATGCTCGATCCTGCAGACACAACTAGGTGAGTACAACTAGGTGAGTACACACACACACACACACACACACACACACACACACACACACACACACACACACACACACACACACACACACACACACACACACACACACAAGTAAGGAGGCATTTAGGGCGCTTTACACTGCCTACGTAAGGCCAGTCTTAGAGTATGCTGCCTCATCATGGAGTCCCCATCTGAAGAAGCATATAATGAAACTGGAAAAGGTTCAGAGGTTTGCAACGAGACTCGTCCCAGAGCTACGAGGGATGGGGTATGAAGAGCGCCTGAGGGAACTGTGCCTTACGACACTAGAAAGAAGAAGGGAGAGGGGGGACATGATAGGAACTTATAAGATACTCAGAGGAATTGACAGAGTGGACATAGACGAAATGTTCACACGGAATAGTAACAGAACGAGAGGACATGGATGGAAGCTTGAAACTCAGATGAGTCACAGAGATGTTAGGAAGTTTTCTTTTAGCGTGAGAGTAGTGGGGAAATGGAATGCACTTCAGGAACAGGTTGTGGAAGCAAATACTATTCATAATTTTAAAACCAGGTATGATAGGGAAATGGGACAGGAGTCATTGCTGTAAACAACCGATGCTCGAAAGGCGGGATCCAAGAGTCAATGCTCGATCCTGCAGACACAACTAGGTGAGTACAACTAGGTGAGTACACACACACACACACACACACACACACACACACACACACACACACACACACACACACACACACACACACACACACACAAGTAAGGAGGCATTTAGGGCGCTTTACACTGCCTACGTAAGGCCAGTCTTAGAGTATGCCGCCTGATCATGGAGTCCCCATCTGAAGAAGCATATAATGAAACTGGAAAAGGTTCAGAGGTTTGCAACGAGACTCGTCCCAGAACTACGAGGGATGGGGTATGAAGAGCGCCTGAGGGAACTGTGCCTCACGACACTAGAAAGAAGAAGGGAGAGGGGGGACATGATAGGAACGTATAAGATACTCAGAGGAATTGACAGAGTGCACATAGACGAAATGTTCACACGGAATAGTAACAGAACGAGAGGACATGGATGGAAGCTTGAAACTCAGATGAGTCACAGAGATGTTAGGAAGTTTTCTTTTAGCGTGAGAGTAGTGGGGAAATGGAATGCACTTCAGGAACAGGTTGTGGAAGCAAATACTATTCATAATTTTAAAACCAGGTATGATAGGGAAATGGGACAGGAGTCATTGCTGTAAACAACCGATGCTCGAAAGGCGGGATCCAAGAGTCAATGCTCGATCCTGCAGACACAACTAGGTGAGTACAACTAGGTGAGTACACACACACACACACACACACACACACACACACACACACACACACACACACACACACACACAAGTAAGGAGGCATTTAGGGCGCTTTACACTGCCTACGTAAGGCCAGTCTTAGAGTATGCCGCCTCATCATGGAGTCCCCATCTGAAGAAGCATATAATGAAACTGGAAAAGGTTCAGAGGTTTGCAACGAGACTCGTCCCAGAGCTACGAGGGATGGGGTATGAAGAGCGCCTGAGGGAACTGTGCCTTACGACACTAGAAAGAAGAAGGGAGAGGGGGGACATGATAGGAACGTATAAGATACTCAGAGGAATTGACAGAGTGGACATAGACGAAATGTTCACACGGAATAGTAACAGAACGAGAGGACATGGATGGAAGCTTGAAACTCAGATGAGTCACAGAGATGTTAGTAAGTTTTCTTTTAGCGTGAGAGTAGTGGGGAAATGGAATGCACTTCAGGAACAGGTTGTGGAAGCAAATACTATTCATAATTTTAAAACCAGGTATGATAGGGAAATGGGACAGGAGTCATTGCTGTAAACAACCGATGCTCGAAAGGCGGGATCCAAGAGTCAATGCTCGATCCTGCAGACACAACTAGGTGAGTACAACTAGGTGAGTACACACACACACACACACACACACACACACACACACACACACACACACACACACACACACACACACACACACACACACACACACACACACACACACACAAGGAGGCATTTAGGGCGCTTTACACTGCCTACGTAAGGCCAGTCTTAGAGTATGCCGCCTCATCATGGAGTCCCCATCTGAAGAAGCATATAATGAAACTGGAAAAGGTTCAGAGGTTTGCAACAAGACTCGTCCCAGAGCTACGAGGGATGGGGTATGAAGAGCGCCTGAGGGAACTGTGCCTTACGACACTAGAAAGAAGAAGGGAGAGGGGGGACATGATAGGAACGTATAAGATACTCAGAGGAATTGACAGATTGGACACAGACAAAATGTTCACACGGAATAGTAACAGAACGAGAGGACATGGATGGAAGCTTGAAACTCAGATGAGTCACAGAGATGTTAGGAAGTTTTCTTTTAGCGTGAGAGTAGTGGGGAAATGGAATGCACTTCAGGAACAGGTTGTGGAAGCAAATACTATTCATAATTTTAAAACCAGGTATGATAGGGAAATGGGACAGGAGTCATTGCTGTAAACAACCGATGCTCGAAAGGCGGGATCCAAGAGTCAATGCTCGATCCTGCAGACACAACTAGGTGAGTACACACACACACACACACACACACACACACACACACACAAGTAAGGAGGCATTTAGGGCGCTTTACACTGCCTACGTAAGGCCAGTCTTAGAGTATGCCGCCTCATCATGGAGTCCCCATCTGAAGAAGCATATAATGAAACTGGAAAAGGTTCAGAGGTTTGCAACGAGACTCGTCCCAGAGCTACGAGGGATGGGGTATGAAGAGCGCCTGAGGGAACTGTGCCTTACGACACTAGAAAGAAGAAGGGAGAGGGGGGACATGATAGGAACGTATAAGATACTCAGAGGAATTGACAGAGTGGACATAGACGAAATGTTCACACGGAATAGTAACAGAACGAGAGGACATGGATGGAAGCTTGAAACTCAGATGAGTCACAGAGATGTTAGGAAGTTTTCTTTTAGCGTGAGAGTAGTGGGGAAATGGAATGCACTTCAGGAACAGGTTGTGGAAGCAAATACTATTCATAATTTTAAAACCAGGTATGATAGGGAAATGGGACAGGAGTCATTGCTGTAAACAACCGATGCTCGAAAGGCGGGATCCAAGAGTCAATGCTCGATCCTGCAGACACAACTAGGTGAGTACAACTAGGTGAGTACACACACACACACACACACACACACACACACACACACACACACACACACACACACACACACACACACACACAAGTAAGGAGGCATTTAGGGCGCTTTACACTGCCTACGTAAGGCCAGTCTTAGAGTATGCCGCCTCATCATGGAGTCCCCATCTGAAGAAGCATATAATGAAACTGGAAAAGGTTCAGAGGTTTGCAACAAGACTCGTCCCAGAGCTACGAGGGATGGGGTATGAAGAGCGCCTGAGGGAACTGTGCCTTACGACACTAGAAAGAAGAAGGGAGAGGGGGGACATGATAGGAACGTATAAGATACTCAGAGGAATTGACAGATTGGACACAGACAAAATGTTCACACGGAATAGTAACAGAACGAGAGGACATGGATGGAAGCTTGAAACTCAGATGAGTCACAGAGATGTTAGGAAGTTTTCTTTTAGCGTGAGAGTAGTGGGGAAATGGAATGCACTTCAGGAACAGGTTGTGGAAGCAAATACTATTCATAATTTTAAAACCAGGTATGATAGGGAAATGGGACAGGAGTCATTGCTGTAAACAACCGATGCTCGAAAGGCGGGATCCAAGAGTCAATGCTCGATCCTGCAGACACAACTAGGTGAGTACAACTAGGTGAGTACACACACACACACACACACACACACACACACACACACACACACACACACACACACACACACACACACACACACACACACACACACAAGTAAGGAGGCATTTAGGGCGCTTTACACTGCCTACGTAAGGCCAGTCTTAGAGTATGCTGCCTCATCATGGAGTCCCCATCTGAAGAAGCATATAATGAAACTGGAAAAGGTTCAGAGGTTTGCAACGAGACTCGTCCCAGAGCTACGAGGGATGGGGTATGAAGAGCGCCTGAGGGAACTGTGCCTTACGACACTAGAAAGAAGAAGGGAGAGGGGGGACATGATAGGAACTTATAAGATACTCAGAGGAATTGACAGAGTGGACATAGACGAAATGTTCACACGGAATAGTAACAGAACGAGAGGACATGGATGGAAGCTTGAAACTCAGATGAGTCACAGAGATGTTAGGAAGTTTTCTTTTAGCGTGAGAGTAGTGGGGAAATGGAATGCACTTCAGGAACAGGTTGTGGAAGCAAATACTATTCATAATTTTAAAACCAGGTATGATAGGGAAATGGGACAGGAGTCATTGCTGTAAACAACCGATGCTCGAAAGGCGGGATCCAAGAGTCAATGCTCGATCCTGCAGACACAACTAGGTGAGTACAACTAGGTGAGTACACACACACACACACACACACACACACACACACACACACACACACACACACACACACACACACACACACACACACACACACACACACAAGTAAGGAGGCATTTAGGGCGCTTTACACTGCCTACATAAGGCCAGTCTTAGAGTATGCCGCCTCATCATGGAGTCCCCATCTGAAGAAGCATATAATGAAACTGGAAAAGGTTCAGAGGTTTGCAACGAGACTCGTCCCAGAGCTACGAGGGATGGGGTATGAAGAGCGCCTGAAGGAACTCTGCCTTACGACACTAGAAAGAAGAAGGGAGAGGGGGGACATGATAGGAACGTATAAGATACTCAGAGGAATTGACAGAGTGGACATAGACGAAATGTTCACACGGAATAGTAACAGAACGAGAGGACATGGATGGAAGCTTGAAACTCAGATGAGTCACAGAGATGTTAGGAAGTTTTCTTTTAGCGTGAGAGTAGTGGGGAAATGGAATGCACTTCAGGAACAGGTTGTGGAAGCAAA
>NW_027190714.1:0-28709 GCF_040958095.1 Procambarus clarkii
CACACATACAGGCCTCCACCACCACACATACAGGCCTCCACCACCACACATACAGACCTCCACCACCACACATACAGACCTCACCACCACACATACAGACCTCCACCACCACACATACAGACCTCCACCACCACACATACAGGCCTCCACCACCACACATACAGACCTCCACCACACACATACAGACCTCCACCACCACACATACAGACCTCCACCACCACACATACAGGCCTCCACCACCACACATACAGACCTCAACCACCACACATACAGACCTCCACCACACATACAGACCTCCACCACCACACATACAGACCTCACAACCACACATACAGACCTCCACCACACATACAGACCTCCACCACCACACATACAGACCTCCACCACACATACAGACCTCCACCACCACACATACAGACCTCCACCACCACACATACAGACCTCCACCACACATACAGACCTCCACCACCACACATACAGACCTCCACCACCACACATTACAGACCTCACCACCACACATACAGACCTCCACCACCACACATACAGACCTCCACCACCACACATACAGACCTCCACCACCACACATACAGACCTCCACCACCACACATACAGACCTCCACCACCACACATACAGACTCACCACCACACATACAGACCTCCACCACCACACATACAGACCTCCACCACCACACATACAGACCTCCACCACCACACATACAGACCTCCACCACCACACATACAGACCTCCACCACCACACATACAGACCTCCACCACCACACATACAGACCTCCACCACCACACATACAGGCCTCCACCACCACACATACAGACCTCCACCACCACACATACAGACCTCCACCACCACACATACAGGACCTCCACCACCACACATACAGACCTCCACCACCACACATACAGACCCACCACCACCACACATACAGACCTCCACCACCACACATACAGACCTCCACCACCACACATACAGACCTCCACCACCACACATACAGACCTCCACCACCACACATACAGACCTCCACCACCACACATACAGACCTCCACCACCACACATACAGACCTCCACCACCACACATACAGGCCTCCACCACCACACATACAGACCTCCACCACCACACATACAGACCTCCACCACCACACATACAGACCTACCCCACCACACATACAGCCTCCACCACCACACATACAGACCTCCACCACCACACATACAGACCACCACTACCACACATACAGACCACCACCACCACACATACAGACCTCCACCTACCACACATACAGACCCACCACCACACATACAGACCTCCACCACCACACATACAGACCTCCACTACCACACATACAGACCCACCACCACCACACATACAGACCTCCACCACCACACATACAGGCCTCCACCACCACACATACAGACCATCCACCACCACACATACAGACCACCACCACCACACATACAGACCTCCACCACCACACATACAGACCTCCACCACCACACATACAGACCTCCACCACCACACATACAGACCTCCACCACCACACATACAGACCTCCACCACACATACAGACCTCCACCACCACACATACAGACCTCCACCACCACACATACAGACCTCCACCACCACACATACAGACCTCCACCACCACACATACAGACCTCCACTACCACACATACAGACCTCCACCACCACACATACAGACCTCCACCACCACACATACAGACCTCCATCACCACACATACAGACCTCCACCACCACACATACAGACCTCACCACCACACATACAGACCTCCACCACCACACATACAGACCTCCACCACCACACATACAGACCTCCACCACCACACATACAGACCTCCACCACCACACATACAGACCTCCTACTACCACACATACAGACCTCCACCACCACACATACAGACCTCCACCACCACACATACAGTACCTCCACCACCACACATACAGACCTCCACCACCACACATACAGACCTCCACCACCACACATACAGACCTCCACCACCACACATACAGACCTCCACCACCACACATACAGACCTCCACCTCCACACATACAGGCCTCCACCACCACACATACAGACCTCCACCACCACACATACAGACCTCCACCACCACACATACAGACCTCCACCACCACACATACAGACCACCACCACCACACATACAGACCACCACCACCACACATACAGACCTCCACCACCACACATACAGACCTCCACCACCATACATACAGGCCTCCACCACCACACATACAGACCACCACCACCACACATACAGACCACCACCACCACACATACAGACCTCCACCACCACACATACAGACCTCCACCACCACACATACAGACCTCCACCACCACACATACAGACCTCCACCACCACACATACAGACCTCCACCACCACACATACAGACCTCCACCACCACACATACAGACCTCCACTACCACACATACAGACCTCCACCACTACACATACAGACCTCCACCACCACACATACAGACCTCCACCACCACACATACAGACCTCCACCACCACACATACAGACCTCCACCACCACACATACAGACCTCCACCACCACACATACAGACCACCACCTACCACACATACAGACCACCACCACCACACATACAGACCTCCACCACCACACATACAGACCTCCACCACCACACATACAGACCTCCACCACCACACATACAGACCTCCACCTACCACACATACAGACCTCCACCACCACACATACAGACCTCCACCACCACACATACAGACCTCCACCACCACACATACAGACCTCCACCACCACACATACAGACCTCCACCACCACACATACAGACCTCCACCACCACACATACAGACCACCACCACCACACATACAGACCTCCACCACCACACATACAGACCTCCACCACCACACATACAGACCTCCACCACCACACATACAGGCCTCCACCACCACACATACAGACCCTCCACCACCACACATACAGACCACCACCACCACACATACAGACCTCCACCACCACACATACAGACCTCCACCACCACACTATACAGACCTCCACCACCACACATACAGACCTCCACCACCACACATACAGACCTCCACCACCACACATACAGACCTCCACCACCACACATACAGACCTCCACCACCACACATACAGACCTCCACCACCACACATACAGACCTCCACCACCACACATACAGACCTCCACCACCACACATACAGACCTCCACCACCACACATACAGGACCTCCACCACCACACATACAGACCTCCACCACCACACATACAGACCTCCACCACCACACATACAGACCTCCACCACCACACATACAGACCTCCACCACCACACATACAGACCTCCACCACCACACATACAGACCTCCACCACCACACATACAGACCTCCACCACCACACATACAGACCTCCACCACCACACATACAGACCTCCACCACCACACATACAGACCTCCACCACCACACATACAGACCTCCACCACCACACATACAGACCTCCACCACCACACATACAGACCTCCACACCACACATACAGACCTCCACCACCACACATACAGACCTCCACCACCACACATACAGACCTCCACCACCACACATACAGACCTCCACCACCACACATACAGACCTCCACCACCACACATACAGACCTCCACCACCACACATACAGACCACCACCACCACACATACAGACCTCCACCACCACACATACAGACCTCCACCACCACACATACAGACCTCCACCACCACACATACAGACCTCCACCACCACACATACAGACCTCCACCACCACACATACAGACCTCCACCACCACACATACAGACCTCCACCACCACACATACAGACCTCCACCACCACACATACAGACCTCCACCACCACACATACAGACCTCCACCACCACACATACAGACCTCCACCACCACACATACAGACCTCCACCACCACACATACAGACCTCCACCACCACACATACAGACCTCCACCACCACACATACAGGACCTCCACCACCACACATACAGACCTCCACCACCACACATACAGACCTCCACCACCACACATACAGACCTCCACCACCACACATACAGACCTCCACTACCACACATACAGACCTCCACCACCACACATACAGACCTCCACCACCACACATACAGACCTCCACCACCACACATACAGACCTCCACCACCACACATACAGACCTCCACCACCACACATACAGACCTCCACCACCACACATACAGACCTCCACCACCACACATACAGGCCTCCACCACCACACATACAGACCTCCACCACCACACATACAGACCTCCACCACCACACATACAGACCTCCACCACCACACATACAGACCCACCACCACCACACATACAGACCTCCACCACCACACATACAGACCTCCACCACCACACATACAGACCTCCACCACCACACATACAGACCTCCACCACCACACATACAGACCTCCACCACCACACATACAGACCATCCACCACCACACATACAGACCTCCACCACCACACATACAGACCTCCACCACCACACATACAGACCTCCACCACCACACATACAGACCTCCACCACCACACATACAGACCTCCACCACCACACATACAGACCTCCACCACCACACATACAGACCTCCACCACCACACATACAGACCTCCACCACCACACATACAGACCACCACTACCACACATACAGACCACCACCACCACACATACAGACCTCCACCACCACACATACAGACCACCACCACACATACAGACCTCCACCACCACACATACAGACCTCCACTACCACACATACAGACCTCCACCACCACACATACAGACCTCCACCACCACACATACAGACCTACCACCACCACACATACAGACCTCCACCACCACACATACAGACCTCCACCACCACACATACAGACCTCCACCACCACACATACAGACCTCCACCACCACACATACAGACCTCCACCACCACACATACAGACCTCCACCACCACACATACAGACCTCCACCTACCACACATACAGACCTCCACCACCACACATACAGACCTCCACCACCACACATACAGACCACCACCACCACACATACAGACCTCCACCACCACACATACAGACCTCCACCACCACACATACAGACCTCCACCAACACACATGCAGCCCCACCACCACACATACAGACCTCCACCACCACACATACAGACCTCCACTACCACACATACAGACCTCCACCACCACACATACAGACCTCCACTACCACACATACAGACCTCCACTACCACACATACAGACCTCCACCACCACACATACAGACCCACCACCACACATACAGACCTCCACCACCACACATACAGACCCACCACCACACATACAGACCTCCACCACCACACATACAGACCTCCACCACACATACAGACCTCCACTACCACACATACAGACCTCCACCACCACACATACAGACCTACACTACCACACATACAGACCTCCACCACCACACATACAGACCTCCACCACCACACATACAGACCCACCACCACACATACAGACCTCCACCATTACACATACAGACCTCCACCACCACACATACAGACCCACCACCACACATACAGGCCTCCACCACCACACATACAGACCTCCACTACCACACATACAGGCCCACCACCACACATACAGACCACCACCACCATACATACAGACCTCCACCACCACACATACAGACCTCCACCACCACACATACAGACCTCCACCACCACACATACAGACCTCCACCACCACACATACAGACCTCCACCACCACACATACAGACCTCCACCACCACACATACAGACCTCCACCACACATACAGACCTCCACTACCACACATACAGACCTCCACAACCACACATACAGACCTCCACCACCACACATACAGACCTCCACCACCACACATACAGACCTCCACCACCACACATACAGACCCACCACCACACATACAGACCTCCACCACCACACATACAGGCCTCCACCACCACACATACAGACCACCACCACCACACATACAGACCACCACCACCACACATACAGACCACCTCCACCACACATACAGACCTCCACCACCACACATACAGACCTCCACCACCACACATACAGACCTCCACCACCACACATACAGACCTCCACCACCACACATACAGACCTCCACTACCACACATACAGACCTCCACCACTACACATACAGACCTCCACCACCACACATACAGGCCTCCACCACCACACATACAGACCTCCACCACCACACATACAGACCTCCACCACCACACATACAGGCCTCCACCACCACACATACAGACCTCCACCACCACACATACAGACCACCACTACCACACATACAGACCACCACCACCACACATACAGACCTCCACCACCACACATACAGACCACCACCACACATACAGACCTCCACCACCACACATACAGACCTCCACTACCACACATACAGACCCTCCACCACCACACATACAGACCTCCACCACCACACATACAGGCCTCCACCACCACACATACAGACCACCACCACCACACATACTGACCACCACCACCACACATACAGACCTTCACCACCACACATACAGACCTCCACCGCCACACATACAGACCTCCACCACCACACATAAAGACCTCCACCACCACACATACAGACCTCCACCACTACACATACAGACCTCCACTACCACACATACAGACCTCCACCACCACACATACAGACCACCACCACCACACATACAGACCACCACCACCACACATACAAACCTCCACCACCACACATACAGACCTCCACCACCACACATACAGACCTCCACCAACACACATGCAGCCCCACCACCACACATACAGACCTCCACCACCACACATACAGACCTCCACTACCACACATACAGACCTCCACCACCACACATACAGACCTCCACTACCACACATACAGACCTCCACTACCACACATACAGACCTCCACCACCACACATACAGACCCACCACCACACATACAGACCTCCACCACCACATATACAGACCCACCACCACACATACAGACCTCCACCACCACACATACAGACCTCCACCACACATACAGACCTCCACTACCACACATACAGACCTCCACCACCACACATACAGACCTCCACCACCACACATACAGGCCTCCACCACCACACATACAGACCTCCACCACCACACATACAGACCCACCACCACACATACAGACCTCCACCACTACACATACAGACCTCCACCACCACACATACAGACCCACCACCACACATACAGGCCTCCACCACCACACATACAGACCTCCACTACCACACATACAGGCCCACCACCACACATACAGACCACCACCACCATACATACAGACCTCCACCACCACACATACAGACCTCCACCACCACACATACAGACCTCCACCATCACACATACAGACCACCACCACACATACAGACCTCCACCACCACACATACAGACCTCCACCACCACACATACAGACCTCCACCACCACACATACAGACCTCCACCACACATACAGACCTCCACCACCACACATACAGACCACCACCACCACACATACAGACCTCCACCACCACACATACAGACCTCCACCACCACACATACAGACCCACCACCACACATACAAACCTCCACCACCACACATACAGACCTTCACCACCACACATACAGACCACCACCACCACACATACAGACCCACCACCACACATACAGACCACCACCACCCCACATACAGACCCACCACCACACATACAGACCACCACCACCACACATACAGACCTCCACCACCACACATACAGACCCACCACCACACATACAGACCACCACCACCACACATACAGACCACCACCACCCCACATACAGACCCACCACCACACATACAGACCCACCACCACACATACAGACCTCCACCACCACACATACAGACCTCCACCACCACACATACAGACCACCACCACCACACATACAGGCCCACCACCACACATACAGACCACCACCACCCCACATACAGACCCACCACCACACATACAGACCTCCACCACCACACATACAGACCTCCACCACCACACATACAGACCTCCACCACCACACATACAGACCACCACCACCACACATACAGACCTCCACCACCACACAAACAGACCACCACACATACAGACCACCACCACCACACATACAGACCCACCACCACACATACAGACCTCCACCACCACACATACAGACCTCCACCACAACACATACAGACCACCACCACCACACATACAGACCACCACCACCACACATACAGACCTCTACCACCACACATACAGACCTCCACCACCACACATACAGACCTCCACCACCACACATACAGACCTCCACCACCACACATACAGACCTCCACCACCACACATACAGACCTCCACCACCACACATACAGACCTCCACCACCACACATACAGACCTCCACCACCACACATACAGACCTCCACCACCACACATACAGACCTCCACCACCACACATACAGACCTCCACTACCACACATACAGACCTCCACCACCACACATACAGGCCTCCACCACACATACAGACCTCCACCACCACACATACAGACCTCCACCACCACACATACAGACCTCCACTACCACACATACAGACATTCACTCTAACACCTGCCTCGACACTCATCCTAACGCCTGCCTCGACACTCATCCTAACACCTGCCTCGACACTCATCCTAACACCTGCCTCGACACTCATCCTAACACCTGCCTCGACACTCATCCTAACACCTGCCTCGACACTCATCCTAACACCTGCCTCGACACTCATCCTAACACCTGCCTCGACACTCATCCTAACACCTGCCTCGACACTCATCCTAACACCTGCCTCGACACTCATCCTAACACCTGCCTCGACACTCATCCTAACACCTGCCTCCACACTCATCCTAACACCTGCCCCGACATTAAACTTATTGGAATAAACTCTCAACCCCCTCTCGATTCAAAATTTATGTTTCCTATAAGCATATAGGAGACTCATCCAAAACTCACACGCCCTAAACTCACTCACCCTAAACTCACTCACCTTAAACTCACTCACCTTAAACTCACTCACCTTATGTCGGAAAATCCGACACCATTTTATATCATACAGATAATAGCTGTATTGTATAAACAAGTTAACCATAGAAAACGTAACTTGTAGTGGAATTACCGTCTAAAGAAAACGGGATATCATCACCACATACTATTATAATTCACCACCTATTATGGTGGGAATTATTCTTAAATACATTAGTCTTTGGACTTTACCATCATAAACCATCTCATATAAATTAACTTAATTATCAATATTAAAGTAGAGTAAATGTGACCCTTCTATCACTTTCTGAAATCTGGACAATGTAAGCCAGGCGTCAGAGTGAGGAAGGAGGGTAGCCATTGTTGTGTCACATCCGAGACGCGTGGAGCAAATTCGGCTCCTATCATATCTGGACAATGTCGGCCAGGCGTCAATAGTATGGAGTGTTAGATGCAGCCATTGTTGAGACTAGACCAGAGGCTCACACGGGAGCAAATTCGGCTCCTGTTAATTTACTTGGACGTAGTGTTATGGAAACCAGAAGTGTACCATTATCAACACGCTGTCTACAAATCAAGTTAAGTGTTCTTTCCGAAACCCATTATCTATCATTAGTGGCCATTAATGTCATTATATAGGGTGACCCGGTTAGAGCACGTGGAAGCCTCAAACTAATGGTAATTAAGCCAGGTCTTCAATGTTTCATGTACAGTATTTTCACTGATATAGCTTGTCATATATAGGTTTCTGGCTTCACAGCTAGCGCACTTTTGACAGGTCAAGACGAGGAAGCAAGATTTTGTGCACCAGTTACTGGGTGATGGAAGCTACCTCAAAGAGGATAATTTGGTGTCTACACCCTAGTTATACCTGGTGGACTAGCCTGCTGTAATATAAGATAAGGAACCTCTTCAATGTATGTAGTTAATTCTGTAGTTTGATTAGCTGCATATATAATAAACTAATAAACCCCCCTAATGTGTAGAGGATCGATTTGTGAGATTATGAGATTATTGCAGAAATACAGTCCACTTATCATTATACAAATTGCTATCGAAGTATATAAATTAACGTAAATATAAATTCATATAAATTAAATAAATATAAATCTCACAGGTCGGTTCCCACACCTTAAACTCACTCACCTTAAACTCACTCACCCTTGTCACATGAATCCCCATCATAGCAGTGGAACTGCCTTTTCCCTTCACCTTCAATGCCTCTGCACTGGAAGTATACATCTACACCAGCCCAGATAAGTCATCAGTCCTACCACCTCTCCATACCCCCCAGGGCCTGGCACGGCCTGGTACGGCCTGGCACGGCCTGATACGGCCTGGTACAGCCTGTTACGGCCTGGCACGGCCTGGTACAGCCTGGTACAGCCTGGCACGGCCTGGTACAGCCTGGCACGGCCTGGTACAGCCTGGTACAGCCTGGCACGGCCTGGTACAGCCTGGTACAGCCTGGCACGGCCTGGTACGGCCTGGTACAGCCTGGCACGGCCTGGTACAGCCTGGCACGGCCTGGTACAGCCTGGCACAGCCTGGCACGGCCTCGTACAGCCTGGCACGGCCTGGTACGGCCTGCTACATCCTGGCACAGCCTGGCACAGCCTGGCACAGCCTGGCACGGCCTGGCACGGCCTGGTACAGCCTGGCACAGCCTGGCACGGCCTGGCACAGCCTGGCACGGCCTGGTACGGCCTGGCACAGCCTGGCACAGCCTGGCACAGCCTGGCACAGCCTGGCACAGCCTGGTACAGCCTGGCACAGCCTGGCACGGCATGGTACAGCCTGGTACAGCCTGGCACAGCCTGGCACAGCCTGGCACGGCCTGGTACAGCCTGGCACAGCCTGGCACGGCCTGGTACAGCCTGGCACGGCCTGGTACAGAGTGGTACAGCCTGGTACAGCCTGGTACAGCCTGGTACGAACTGGTACAGCCTGGCACGGCCTGGCAGAGCCTGGCACGGCCTGGTACAGCCTGGCACGGCCTGCTACGGCCTGGTACAGCCTGGTACGGCCTGGTACAGCCTGGTACAGCCTGGCACAGCCTGGCACGGCCTGGTACAGCCTGGCACAACCTGGCACGGCCTGGTACAGCCTGGCACAGCCTGGTACAGCCTGGCACAGCCTGGCACAGCCTGGTACAGCCTGGCACAGCCTGGCACAGCCTGGTACAGCCTGGCACGGCCGGGTACAGCCTAGTACGGCCTGGTACAACCTGGTACGGCCTGGTACAGCCTGGTACAGCCTGGCACGGCCTGGTACGGCCTGGTACAGCCTGGCACAGCCTGGCACGGCCTGGTACAGCCTGGCACAGCCTGGCACGGCCTGGCACGGCCTGGCACAGCCTGGCACGGCCTGGTACAGCCTGGTACAGAATGGTACAGCCTGGCACGGCCTGGTACAGAATGGTACAGCCTGGCACGGCCTGGTACAGCCTGGTACGGCCTGGTACAGCCTAGCACGGCCTGGTACAGCCTGGCACGGCCTGGTACAGCCTGGCACAGCCTGGTACGGCCTGGTACGGCCTGGCACAGCCTGGTACGGCCTGGCACAGCCTGGCACGGCCTGGTACAGCCTGGCACGGCCTGGTACAGCCTGGCACGGCCTGGTACGGCCTGGTACGGCCTGGTACAGCCTGGTACGGCCTGGCACGGCCTGGCACGGCCTGGTACAGCCTGGCACGGCCTGGTACGGCCTGGCACGGCCTGGTACAGCCTGGCATAGCCTGGCACGGCCTGGTACAGCCTGGCACGGCCTGGTACAGCCTGGCACGGCCTGGTACAGCCTGGCACGGCATGGTACAGCCTGGCACAGGCTGGCATGGCCTGGTACATCCTGGCACGGCCTGGTACAGCCTGGCACGGCCTGGTACGGCCTGGTACAGCATGGCACAGCCTGGTACAGCCTGGCACGGCCTGGTACAGCCTGGCCCGGCCTGGTACAGCCTGGCCCGGCCTAGTACGGCCTGGCACGGCCTGGTACAGCCTGGCACGGCCTGGTACAGCCTGGCACGGCCTGGTACAGCCTGGCACGGCCTGGTACAGCCTGGCACGGCCTGGTACAACCTGGCACGGCCTAGCACGGCCTGGCACGGCCTGGCACAGCCTGGCACGGCCTGGCACAGCCTGGCACGGCCTGGTACGGCCTGGCACGGCCTGGTACAGCCTGGCACGGCCTGGTACAGCGTGGCACGGCCTGGTACAGCCTGGCACGGCCTGGTACGGCCTGGCACGGCCTGGTACAGCCTGGCACGGCCTGGTACAGCCTGGCACGGCCTGGTACAGCCTGGCACGGCCTGGTACAACCTGGCACGGCCTGGCACGGCCTAGCACGGCCTGGCACGGCCTAGCACAGCCTGGCACGGCCTGGCACAGCCTGGCACGGCCTGGTACGGCCTGGCACGGCCTGGTACGGCCTGGTACAGCCTGGCACGGCCTGGTACGGCCTGGTACAGCGTGGCACGGCCTGGTACAGCCTGGTACGGCCTGGTACAGCCTGGCACGGCCTGGTACAGCCTGGCACGGCCTGGTACAGCCTGGCACAGGCTGGCAAGGCCTGGTACAGCCTGGCACGGCCTGGTAAAGCCTAGTACGGCCTGGTACAGCATGGCACAGCCTGGTACAGCCTGGTACGGCCTGGTACGGCCTGGCACGGCCTGGTACAGCCTGGTACAGCCTGGCACGGCCTGGTACAGCCTGGCACGGCCTGGTACAGCCTGGCACGGCCTGGTACAGCCTGGTACGCCCTGGTACAGCCTGGCACGGCCTGGTGCAGCCTGGTACGGCGTGGTACAGCCTGGTACGGCCTGGTACAGCCTGGCACGGCCTGGTACAGCCTGGCACGGCCTGGTGCAGACTGGCACGGCCTGGTACAGCCTGGTACGGCCTGGTACAGCCTGGCACGGCCTGGTACAGCCTGGCACGGCCTGGTACAGACTGGCACGGCCTGGTACACATTGGCACGGCCTGGCACGGCCTGGTACAGCCTGGCACGGCCTGGCACGGCCTGGTACGGCCTGGTATGGCCTGGTACAGCCTGGCACGGCCTGGCACAGCCTGGCACGGCCTGGTACAGCCTGGCACGGCCTGGTACGGCCTGGCACGGCCTGGTACGGCCTGGTAAAGCCTAGCACGGCCTGGTACGGCCTGGCACGGCCTGGTACGGCCTGGCACGGCCTGGTACGGCCTGGTACGGCCTGGTTCGGCCTGGTACAGCCTGGTACGGCCTGGTACAGCCTGGCACGGCCTGGTACGGCCTGGTACAGCCTGGTACAGCCTGGTACGGCCTGGTACAGCCTGGCACGGCCTGGTACGGCCTGGTACAGCCTGGTACGGCCTGGTACAGCCTGGCACGGCCTGGTACGGCCTGGTACAGCCTGGTACGGCCTGGCACGGCCTGGTACAGCCTGGCAAGGCCTGGTACAGCCTGGCACGGCCTGGTACGGCCTGGCACGGCCTGGTACGGCCTGGTACAGCCTGGTACAGCCTGGTACAGCCTGGCACGGCCTGGTACAGCCTGGTACGGCCTGGCACGGCCTGGTACGGCCTGGCACGGCCTGGTACGGCCTGGTACAGCCTGGCACGGCCTGGTACAGCCTGGCACGGCCTGGAACAGCCTGGCACAGGCTGGCAAGGCCTGGTACAGCCTGGCACGGCCTGGTAAAGCCTGGTACGGCCTGGTACAGCATGGCACAGCCTGGTACAGCCTGGAACGGCCTGGTACGGCCTGGCACGGCCTGGCACAGCCTGACACGGCCTGGTACGGCCTGGCACGGCCTGGTACGGCCTGGTACGGCCTGGCACGGCCTGGTACAGCCTGGTACAGCCTGGCACGGCCTGGTACAGCCTGGCACGGCCTGGTACAGCCTGGCACGGCCTGGTACAGCCTGGTACGCCCTGGTACAGCCTGGCACGGCCTGGTACAGCCTGGTACTGCCTGGTACGGCCTGGTACAGCCTGGTACGGCCTGGTACAGCCTGGCACGGCCTGGTACAGCCTGGAACGCCCTGGTACAGACTGGCACGGCCTGGTACACCCTGGCACGGCCTGGCACAGCCTGGTACAGCCTGGCACGGCCTGGCACGGCCTGGTACGGCCTGGTACGGCCTGGTACAGCCTGGCACGGCCTGGCACAGCCTGGCACGGCCTGGTACAGCCTGGCACGGCCTGGTACGGCCTGGCACGGCCTGGTTCGGCCTGGTACGGCCTGGCACGGCCTGGTACGGCCTGGCACGGCCTGGTACGGCCTGGCACGGCCTGGTACGGCCTGGTACGGCCTGGTACGGCCTGGTACAGCCTGGTACGGCCTGGTACAGCCTAGCACGGCCTGGTACGGCCTGGTACAGCCTGGTACAGCCTGGTACGGCCTGGTACAGCCTGGCACGGCCTGGTACGGCCTGGTACAGCCTGGTACGGCCTGGTACAGCCTGGCACGGCCTGGTACGGCCTGGTACGGCCTGGTACGGCCTGGCACGGCCTGGTACAGCCTGGCACGGCCTGGTACAGCCTGGCACGGCCTGGTACGGCCTGGCACGGTCTGGTACGGCCTGGTACAGCCTGGTACAGCCTGGTACAGCCTGGCACGGCCTGGTACAGCCTGGTACGGCCTGGCACGGCCTGGTACGGCCTGGTACAGCCTGGTACGGCCTGGCACAGCCTGGCACGGCCTGGTACAGCCTGGCACGGCCTGGTACGGCCTGGTACAGCCTGGCTCGGCCTGGTACAGCCTGGCACGGCCTGGTATGGCCTGGTACGGCCTGGTACGGCCTGGCACGGCCTGGTACAGCCTTGCACGGCCTGGTACAGCCTGGCACGGCCTGGTACAGCATGGCACGGCCTGGTACAGCCTGGCACGGCCTGGTACAGCCTGGCACAGGCTGGCACGGCCTGGTACAGCCTGGCACGGCCTGGTAAAGCCTGGCACGGCCTGGTACGGCCTGGTACAGCATGGCACAGCCTGGTACAGCCTGGCACGGCCTGGTACAGCCTGGCCCGGCCTGGTACAGCCTGGCCCGGCCTAGTACGGCCTGGCTCGGCCTGGTACGGCCTGGCACGGCCTGGTGCAGCCTGGCACGGCCTGGTACAGCCTGGCACGGCCTGGTACAGCCTGGCACGGCCTGGTACAGCCTGGCACGGCCTGGCACGGCCTGGCACGGCCTAGCACGGCCTGGCACGGCCTGGCACAGCCTGGCACGGCCTGGCACAGCCTGGCACGGCCTGGTACGGCCTGGCACGTCCTGGTACGGCCTGGTACAGCCTGGCACGGCCTGGTACGGCCTGGTACAGCCTGGCACGGCCTGGTACGGCCTGGCACGGCCTGGTACGGCCTGGCACGGCCTGGTACAGCCTGGCACGGCCTGGTACAGCCTGGCACGGCCTGGTACGGCCTGGCACGGCCTGGTACGGCCTGGCACGGCCTGGTATGGCCTGGTACGGCTTGGCACGGCCTGATACAGCCTGGTACAGCCTGGCACGGCCTGGCACGGCCTGGCACGGCCTGGTACAGCCTGGCAGGGCCTGGTACAGCCTGGTACGGCCTGGTACAGCCTGGCACGGCCTGGTACAGCCTGGTACTGCCTGGTACGGCCTGGTACAGCCTGGTACGGCCTGGTACAGCCTGGCACGGCCTGGTACAGCCTGGCACGGCCTGGAACAGACTGGCACGGCCTGGTACAGCCTGGCACGGCCTGGCACGGCCTGGTACGGCCTGGTACGGCCTGGCACGGCCTGGCACAGCCTGGTACATCCTGGCACAGCCTGGTACAGCCTGGTACAGCCTGGTACAGCCTGGCACGGCCTGGCAAAGCCTGGTACAGCCTGGTACAGCCTGGCACGGCCTGGTACAGCCTGGTACAGCTTGGCACGGCCTGGTACAGCCTGGTACAGCCTGGCACGGCCTGGTACAGCCTGGCACGGCCTGGTACAGCCTGGCACGGCCTGGTACGGCCTGGTACGGCCTGGTACAGCCTGGCACAGCCTGGTACAGCCTGGCACAGCCTGGCACAGCCTGGTACGGCCTGGCACGGCCTGGTACAGCCTGGCACAGCCTGGTACGTCCTGGTACGGCCTGGTACAGCCTGGTACAGCCTGGCACGGCCTGGTACGGCCTGGTACAGCCTGGCACAGCCTGGCACGGCCTGGTACAGCCTGGCACGGCCTGGTACAGCCTGGCACAGCCTGGCACAGCCTGGTACAGCCTGGCACGGCCTGGTACAGCCTGGCACAGCCTGATACGGCCTGGCACAGCCTGGTACGGCCTGGTACAGCCTGGTACAGCCTGGCACAGCCTGGTACGGCCTAGTACAGCCTGGTACAGCCTGGCACGGCCTGGTACGGCCTGGTACAGCCTGGTGCAGCCTGGCACGGCCTGGTACGGCCTGGTACAGCCTGGTACAGCCTGGCACAGCCTGGCACGGCCTGGTACAGCCTGGTACGGCCTGGCACGGCCTGGCACGGCCTGGTACAGCCTGGCACAGCCTGGTAAGCCTGGTACAGCCTGGTACGGCCTGGTACAGCCTGGTACAGCCTGGTACAGCCTGGTACGGCCTTGTACGGCCTGGCACAGCCTGGTACAGCCTTTTACGGCCTGGTACGGCTTGGTACAGCCTGGTACAGCCTGGCACGGCCTGGTACGGCCTGGCACGGCCTGGTACGGCCTGGTACAGCCTGGCACGGCCTGGTACGGCCTGGTACAGCCTGGCACGGCCTGGTACAGCCTGGCACGGCCTGGTACGGCCTGGCACGGCCTGGTACAGCCTGGCACGGCCTGGTACAGCCTGGCACGGCCTGGTACGGCCTGGCACGGCCTGGTACGGCCTGGCACGGCCTGGTATGGCCTGGTACGGCCTGGCACGGCCTGGTACAGCCTGGTACAGCCTGGCACGGCCTGGTACAGCCTGGCACGGCCTGGTACAGCCTGGCACGGCCTGGTACAGCCTGGAACGGCCTGGTACAGCCTGGCACGGCCTGGTACAGCCTGGTACTGCCTGGTACGGCCTGGTACAGCCTGGTACGGCCTGGTACAGCCTGGCACGGCCTGGTACAGCCTGGCACGGCCTGGTACAGACTGGCACGGCCTGGTACACCCTGGCACGGCCTGGCACGGCCTGGTACAGCCTGGCACGGCCTGGCACGGCCTGGTACGGCCTGGTACGGCCTGGTACAGCCTGGCACAGCCTGGCACGGCCTGGTACAGCCTGGCACGGCCTGGTACAGCCTGGCACAGCCTGGCACAGCCTGGTACAGCCTGGCACGGCCTGGTACAGCCTGGCACAGCCTGATACGGCCTGGCACAGCCTGGTACGGCCTGGTACAGCCTGGTACAGCCTGGCACAGCCTGGTACGGCCTAGTACAGCCTGGTACAGCCTGGCACGGCCTGGTACGGCCTGGTACAGCCTGGTACAGCCTGGCACGGCCTGGTACGGCCTGGTACAGCCTGGTACAGCCTGGCACAGCCTGGCACGGCCTGGTACAGCCTGGTACGGCCTGGCACGGCCTGGCACGGCCTGGTACAGCCTGGCACAGCCTGGTAAGCCTGGTACAGCCTGGTACGGCCTGGTACAGCCTGATACAGCCTGGTACAGCCTGGTACGGCCTGGTACGGCCTGGCACAGCCTGGTACAGCCTTTTACGGCCTGGTACGGCTTGGTACAGCCTGGTACAGCCTGGCACAGCCTGGCACGGCCTGGTACGGCCTGGCACGGCCTGGTACGGCCTGGTACAGCCTGGCACGGCCTGGTACGGCCTGGTACAGCCTGGCACGGCCTGGTACAGCCTGGCACGGCCTGGTACGGCCTGGCACGGCCTGGTACAGCCTGGCACGGCCTGGTACAGCCTGGCACGGCCTGGTACGGCCTGGCACGGCCTGGTACGGCCTGGCACGGCCTGGTATGGCCTGGTACGGCCTGGCACGGCCTGGTACAGCCTGGTACAGCCTGGCACGGCCTGGTACAGCCTGGCACGGCCTGGTACAGCCTGGCACGGCCTGGTACAGCCTGGTACGGCCTGGTACAGCCTGGCACGGCCTGGTACAGCCTGGTACTGCCTGGTACGGCCTGGTACAGCCTGGTACGGCCTGGTACAGCCTGGCACGGCCTGGTACAGCCTGGCACGGCCTGGTACAGACTGGCACGGCCTGGTACACCCTGGCACGGCCTGGCACGGCCTGGTACAGCCTGGCACGGCCTGGCACGGCCTGGTACGGCCTGGTACGGCCTGGTACAGCCTGGCACGGCCTGGCACAGCCTGGCACGGCCTGGTACAGCCTGGCACGGCCTGGTACGGCCTGGCACGGCCTGGTACAGCCTGGTACGGCCTGGCACGGCCTGGTACAGCCTGGCACGGCCTGGCACGGCCTGGTACGGCCTGGCACGGCCTGGTACAGCCTGGCACGGCCTGGTACAGCCTGGCACGGCCTGGCACTGCCTGGTACAGCCTGGCACGGCCTGGCACAGCCTGGTACAGCCTGGCACGGCCTGGTACAGCCTGGTACAGCCTGGCACGGCCTGGCACAGCCTGGTACATCCTGGCACAGCCTGGTACAGCCTGGTACAGCCTGGTACAGCCTGGCACGGCCTGGCAAAGCCTGGTACAGCCTGGTACAGCCTGGCACGGCCTGGTACAGCCTGGTACAGCCTGGCACGGCCTGGTACAGCCTGGTACAGCCTGGCACGGCCTGGTACAACCTGGCACGGCCTGGTACAGCCTGGCACGGCCTGGTACAGCCTGGCACGGCCTGGTACAGCCTGGCACGGCCTGGTACGGCCTGGTACGGCCTGGTACGGCCTGGTACAGCCTGGCACAGCCTGGTACAGCCTGGCACAGCCTGGCACAGCCTGGTACGGCCTGGCACGGCCTGGTACAGCCTGGCACAGCCTGGTACGTCCTGGTACGGCCTGGTACAGCCTGGCACCGCCTGGCAAAGCCTGGTACAGCCTGGTACAGCCTGGCACGGCCTGGTACAGCCTGGTACAGCCTGGCACGGCCTGGTACAGCCTGGTACAGCCTGGCACGGCCTGGTACAGCCTGGCACGGCCTGGTACAGCCTGGCACGGCCTGGTACAGCCTGGCACGGCCTGGTACGGCCTGGCACGGCCTGGTACGGCCTGGTACGGCCTGGTACGGCCTGGTACAGCCTGGCACAGCCTGTTACAGCCTGGCACAGCCTGGCACAGCCTGGTACGGCCTGGCACGGCCTGGTACAGCCTGGCACAGCCTGGTACGTCCTGGTACGGCCTGGTACAGCCTGGTACAGCCTGGCACGGCCTGGTACGGCCTGGTACGGCCTGGTACGGCCTGGTACAGCCTGGCACAGCCTGGCACGGCCTGGTACAGCCTGGCACGGCCTGGTACAGCCTGGCACAGCCTGGCACAGCCTGGTACAGCCTTGCACGGCCTGGTACAGCCTGGCACAGCCTGATACGGCCTGGCACAGCCTGGTACGGCCTGGTACAGCCTGGTACAGCCTGGCACAGCCTGGTACGGCCTAGTACAGCCTGGTACAGCCTGGCACGGCCTGGTACGGCCTGGTAAAGCCTGGTACAGCCTGGCACGGCCTGGTACGGCCTGGTACAGCCTGGTACAGCCTGGCACAGCCTGTCACGGCTTGGTACAGCCTGGTACGGCTTGGCACGGCCTGGCACGGCCTGGTACAGCCTGGCACAGCCTGGTACGGCCTGGTACAGCCTGGTACGGCCTGGTACGGCCTGGTACAGCATGGCACAGCCTGGTACAGCCTGGCACGGCCTGGTACAGCCTGGCCCGGCCTGGTACAGCCTGGCCCGGCCTAGTACGGCCTGGCACGGCCTGGTACAGCCTGGCACGGCCTGGTACAGCCTGGCACGGCCTGGTACAGCCTGGCACGGCCTGGTACAGCCTGGCACGGCCTGGTACAGCCTGGCACGGCCTGGCACGGCCTGGCACGGCCTAGCACGGCCTGGCACGGCCTGGCACAGCCTGGCACGGCCTGGCACAGCCTGGCACGGCCTGGTACGGCCTGGCACGGCCTGGTACGGCCTGGTACAGCCTGGCACGGCCTGGTACGGCCTGGTACAGCGTGGCACGGCCTGGTACAGCCTGGCACGGCCTGGTACGGCCTGGCACGGCCTGGTACAGCCTGGCACGGCCTGGTACAGCCTGGCACGGCCTGGTACGGCCTGGCACGGCCTGGTACGGCCTTGCACGGCCTGGTACGGCCTGGTACGGCCTGGCACGGCCTGGTACAGCCTGGCACGGCCTGGTACAGACTGGCACGGCCTGGTACAGCCTGGCACGGCCTGGTACAGACTGGCACGGCCTGGTACACCCTGGCACCGCCTGGCACGGCCTGGTACAGCCTGGCACGGCCTGGCACGGCCTGGTACGGCCTGGTACGGCCTGGTACAGCCTGGCACGGCCTGGCACAGCCTGGCACGGCCTGGTACAGCCTGGCACGGCCTGTTACGGCCTGGCACAGCCTGGTACGGCCTGGTACGGCCTGGCACGGCCTGGTACAGCCTGGCACGGCCTGGTACGGCCTGGTACGGCCTGGTACAGCCTGGTACAGCCTGGTACAGCCTGGTACGGCCTGGTACGGCCTGGCACAGCCTGGTACAGCCTGGTACGGCCTGGTACGGCTTGGTACAGCCTGGTACAGCCTGGTACGGCCTGGTACGGCCTGGCACGGCCTGGTACGGTCTGGTACAGCCTGGTACGGCCTGGCACGGCCTGGTACGGCCTGGCACGGCCTGGTACAGCCTGGCACGGCCTGGTACAGCCTGGCACGGCCTGGCACAGCCTGGTACAGCCTGGCACGGCCTGGCACAGCCTGGTACAGCCTGGCACGGCCTGGTACAGCCTGGTACAGCCTGGCACGGCCTGGCACAGCCTGGTACAGCCTGGCACAGCCTGGTACAGCCTGGTACAGCCTGGCACGGCCTGGCAAAGCCTGGTACAGCCTGGTACAGCCTGGCACGGCCTGGTACAGCCTGGTACAGCCTGGCACGGCCTGGTACAGCCTGGTACAGCCTGGCACGGCCTGGTACAGCCTGGCACGGCCTGGTACAGCCTGGCACGGCCTGGTACAGCCTGGCACGGCCTGGTACAGCCTGGCACGGCCTGGTACGGCCTGGTACGGCCTGGTACGGCCTGGTACAGCCTGGCACAGCCTGGTACAGCCTGGCACAGCCTGGCACAGCCTGGTACGGCCTGGCACGGCCTGGTACAGCCTGGCACAGCCTGGTACGGCCTGGTACGGCCTGGTACAGCCTGGTACAGCCTGGCACGGCCTGGTACGGCCTGGTACAGCCTGGCACAGCCTGGCACGGCCTGGTACAGCCTGGCACGGCCTGGTACAGCCTGGCACAGCCTGGTACAGCCTGGCACGGCCTGGTACAGCCTGGCACAGCCTGGTACGGCCTGGCACAGCCTGGTACGGCCTGGTACAGCCTGGTACAGCCTGGCACAGCCTGGTACGGCCTAGTACAGCCTGGTACAGCCTGGCACGGCCTGGTACGTCCTGGTACAGCCTGGTACAGCCTGGCACGGCCTGGTACGGCCTGGTACAGCCTGGTACAGCCTGGCACCGCCTGGCACGGCCTGGTACAGCCTGGTACGGCCTGGCACGGCCTGGTACAGCCTGGCACAGCCTGGTACGGCCTGGTACAGCCTGGTACGGCCTGGTACAGCCTGGTACAGCCTGGTACAGCCTGGTACGGCCTGGTACGGCCTGGCACAGCCTGGTACAGCCTGGTACGGCCTGGTACGGCTTGGTACAGCCTGGTACAGCCTGGTACAGCCTGGTACGGCCTGGTACAGCCTGGTACGGCCTGGTACGGCCTGGCACGGCCTGGTACGGCCTGGTACAGCCTGGTACGGCCTGGTACGACCTGGTACGGCCTGGCACGGCCTGGCACGACTCAGAGGTAAGCCCGGCGCCTCTGCTAACCGGTAGTTTTCCCCCATAAACAAGCAGTTAGCCGCCTTCAAGTGACAGTGGTGCAGCTCAACACAAAGGCACCGCCAGCCACAACGAGCAGTGTGCTAGTTGACCAGAGGTCCACCTCGCGTTGACACTGGAGGAGTCCTCACCGCTGGACTATATAAAGGGCGCCGCCTCCCTGGAGAGCTATCTACGGGCTCACCATAGCCCGTGCTACTTGGAACGTGTTCCGAGTAGCTGAATCTATAACAACTACAACAACCATGGAGAGCCAGTCTCTCCCTTAGTGCTCTAGGATCACCTTTGTGTCTCTCACCCGTCGTCCGCCTTCAGCCAACGTCGTGTGATTGATGCCATGGTGGTATGGTGAATGATGCCATGGTGGTATGGTGACTGATGCCATGGTGGTATGGTGACTGATGCCATGGTGGTATGGTGACTGATGCCATGGTGGTATGGTGAGTGATGCCATGGTGGTATGGTGACTGATGCCATGGTGGTATGGTGAGTGATGCCATGGTGGTATGGTGACTGATGCCATGGTGGTATGGTGAGTGATGCCATGGTGGTATGGTGAGTGATGCCATGGTGGTATGGTGACTGATGCCATGGTGGTATGGTGAGTGATGCCATGGTGGTATGGTGAGTGATGCCATGGTGGTATGGTGACTGATGCCATGGTGGTATGGTGAGTGATGCCATGGTGGTATGGTGACTGATGCCATGGTGGTATGGTGACTGATGCCATGGTGGTATGGTGAGTGATGCCATGGTGGTATGGTGAGTGATGCCATGGTGGTATGGTGACTGATGCCATGGTGGTATGGTGAGTGATGCCATGGTGGTATGGTGAGTGGTGCCATGGTGGTATGGTGAGTGATGCCATGGTGGTATGGTGAGTGATGCCATTGTGGTATGGTGACTGATGCCATGGTGGTATGGTGAGTGATGCCATGGTGGTATGGTGAGTGATGCCATTGTGGTATGGTGAGTGATGCCATGGTGGTATGGTGAGTGATGCCATGGTGGTATGGTGAGTGATGCCATGGTGGTATGGTGACTGATGCCATGGTGGTATGGTGAGTGATGCCATGGTGGTATGGTGACTTATGCCATGGTGGTATGGTGAGTGATGCCATGGTGGTATGGTGAGTGATGCCATGGTGGTATGGTGACTGATGTCATGGTGGTATGGTGAGTGATGCCATGGTGGTATGGTGAGTGATGCCATGGTGGTATGGTGACTGATGCCATGGTGGTATGGTGAGTGATGCCATGGTGGTATGGTGACTGATGCCATGGTGGTATGGTGACTGATGCCATGGTGGTATGGTGAGTGATGCCATGGTGGTATGGTGAGTGATGCCATGGTGGTATGGTGACTGATGCCATGGTGGTATGGTGAGTGATGCCATGGTGGTATGGTGAGTGGTGCCATGGTGGTATGGTGAGTGATGCCATGGTGGTATGGTGAGTGATGCCATTGTGGTATGGTGACTGATGCCATGGTGGTATGGTGAGTGATGCCATGGTGGTATGGTGAGTGATGCCATTGTGGTATGGTGAGTGATGCCATGGTGGTATGGTGACTGATGCCATGGTGGTATGGTGAGTGATGCCATGGTGGTATGGTGACTGATGCCATTGTGGTATGGTGAGTGATGCCATGGTGGTATGGTGAGTGATGCCATGGTGGTATGGTGAGTGATGCCATGGTGGTATGGTGAGTGATGCCATGGTGGTATGGTGAGTGATGCCATGGTGGTATGGTGAGTGATGCCATGGTGGTATGGTGAGTGATGCCATGGTGGTATGGTGAGTGATGCCATGGTGGTATGGTGACTGATGCCATGGTGGTATGGTGAGTGATGCCATGGTGGTATGGTGAGTGATGCCATGGTGGTATGGTGACTGATGCCATGGTGGTATGGTGACTGATGCCATGGTGGTATGGTGAGTGATGCCATGGTGGTATGGTGAGTGATGCCATGGTGGTATGGTGAGTGATGCCATGGTGGTATGGTGAGTGATGCCATGGTGGTATGGTGAGTGATGCCATGGTGGTATGGTGAGTGATGCCATGGTGGTATGGTGAGTGATGCCATGGTGGTATGGTGAGTGATGCCATGGTGGTATGGTGAGTGATGCCATGGTGGTATGGCAGCTCTCTTCAGTACACCAGTATATCTTTATGCTTCTCTTCATTGCTTATACTGTAGTATATTTTTACATTTAAGATCATATTAACTTGTTCACTTTTGCATTACATGAGAGCCAAGTATTTTCAGGGGCATTTATGTTCATTAATATTTCAGTAAATTGTTGAATTATTTGATTTTTATTTGTTTCCACCTGTGACTTACACACTGCAGGGCCAATAGCAGCATTTTGTTTATTATGTGCGGGAGAGCCATACCATCTTGGTTCAGTATAGCTGCGATACCACAACCCGTCACACCCTAAACTCTCACACCCTAAACTCTCACGCCCTAAACTCTCACACCATAAACTCTCACACCCTAAACTCACACACCCTAAACTCACACACCCTAAACTCTCACACCCTAAACTCTCACGCCCTAAACTCTCACACCCTAAACTCTCACGCCCTAAACTCTCACGCCCTAAACTCTCACACCCTAAACTCTCACACCCTAAACTCTCACACCCTAAACTCTCACACCCTAAACTCTCACACCCTAAACTCTCACGCCCTAAACTCTCACACCCTAAACTCTCACGCCCTAAACTCTCACACCCTAAACTCTCACGCCCTAAACTCTCACACCCTAAACTCTCACGCCCTAAACTCTCACACCCTAAACTCACACACCCTAAACTCATTAATTTTCCTGTAATTTATTCCATAAATCAACAATCCTCTTCCCAAGCAGGTATTTATCAAGGTATTTTCTGCCTCAAAACTTAGCCAATTTGTAACTATTTTTTCGTATTCTGTTTTGTGTTGAAATATTTCACGTCTGAATTGATATATTTAACGTTAAGCAAAGTGAATGTGAATAAACAGGAGGGAGAAGAGGCGCTATAGAGTCATTGTAAATGATAACGGTAAGGTGGGGCCGAGGAGCTAAGCCTCGACAATACCAGCACAACTATAGGTAAACTGTATACTATAGATGTTTACCTATAGTAAACTCCTCTCACTGTCCTCCACCACCACATTTCACTAATATATTTCGGTAAGACGAGAGAGAGAGAGAGAGAGAGAGAGAGAGAGAGAGAGAGAGAGAGAGAGAGAGAGAGAGAGAGAGAGAGAGAGAGAGGCAGAGACAGTAGATAGATGGATGGATAGATAGCTGGATAGGTAGATGAATAGATGGATGGATAGAATGAATACATTGATAAATTGACAGATGGATAGATGGATGGGTGGATAGATAAATGGATAGATAGATAAATGTATGGATATATGGATAATAAGATGATTAGATGTATGGAGATATGAACAGATAGATTTAAAAATTGATAAGCTGTTGGATAGATAGACTTACAGATAGACTTACAGATAGATGGAGAAAAAGATAAATAACAAGATGGATATGAAGATGTATATATTGATAGATGGGGATAGATGAATATATCTATAGATGGATAGATAAAGATAAATGGATGGATAGATAGATGGGATAGATTGTAGATAGAGAGACCCGGACAACGCCGGGTGAGCTCATCTAACACAGTACGCGACACACACACACACACACACACACACACACACACACTGATGAACCAAGTCATATTGAAATGCATGGAGGCTGAAGAGAGATTTATTCCAACAATAAAGAAAAAAAGCAGGAGGGAATATAATAACCCATGGTTTAATAGACAGTGTCAGGAAGCAAAGGTGAGAAGCAGGAGGGAGTGGAGGAAGTACAGAAGACAAAGGACAGAGGACAACAGGATTAGATGTAACAGAGCTAGGAACGATTACATTAACATAAGGCGAGTGTCGGAAAGAAATTATGAGAATGATATTGCAGTCAAAGCGAAAAAGCAACCTAAATTACTACATAGCCATATAAGAAGGAAGATGTCGGTAAATGACCAAGTGACAAGACTGAGGAAAACAGAAGGGGCATATACAGAAAGCGACAAGGAAATCTGCGAGGTACTGAATGCAAAATTCCATGGAGTGTTCACAACCGAGCCTGAGCAACTCCCATTGTTAGAAGCGATTACCCTAGATGAAAGACTATCAGATATAGAGGTGACAGCAGGGAGGTAATGAAACAGTTGACAACACTGGATGCAAATAAAGCTGTTGGACCAGACAAAGTATCACCGTGGATACTTAAAGAGGCAGCGCACGCTCTCAGCGTGCCTCTGGCAATGATCTTTAATGAGTCAGTTATGTCGGGAGAACTGCCCAGTTGCTGGAAGGAGGCAAATGTCGTACCGATTTTCAAGAAAGGTGATAGGGAGGAGGCACTTAACTACAGACCCGTATCACTGACAAGCATCCCCTGCAAAATACTTGAAAGAATAATTAGGCTAAGACTTGTTGAGCACCTGGAGAGCATTGGGTTTGTAAACAAGCACCAACATGGGTTCTGGACAGGGAAATCATGCCTAACAAACCTTTTAGAATTCTATGATAAAGTAACAAGGATAAGGCAGGACAGAGAAGGCTGGACAGACTGCATATTTCTTGACTGCCAAAAAGCCTTTGATACAGTACCGCACATGAGACTGCTATACAAACTTGAGAGGCAGGCAGGAGTAAGCGGAAAGGCCCTAGTATGGGTGAAGAACTACCTAACAGGAAGGAGCCAGAGGGTAATGGTAAGGGGCGAGAAGTCGGACTGGCGAACAGTAACAAGTGGAGTACCTCAAGGATCGGTGCTGGGACCAATCCTCTTTCTAATTTACGTAAATGATATGTTTACAGGAGTGGAATCATACATGTCAATGTTTGCGGATGACGCAAAAATTAATGAGAAGAGTTGTGACAGACGAGGATTGTAGGATCCTTCAAGAGGACTTAAACAGGTTGCAGAGATGGTCAGGGAAATGACTACTGGAGTTTAACACCAGTAAATGTAAAGTTATGGAAATGGGATCAGGTGACAGGAGACCAAAGGGACAGTACACAATGAAGGGGAACAGCCTACCTGTAACGATTCGAGAAAGAGACCTGGGAGTGGATGTGACACCTAATCTAACTCCTGAGGCACATATAAATAGGATAACGACAGCAGCGTACTCTACACTGGCGAAATTAGAACTTCATTCAGAAACCTAAATGAGGAGGCTTTTAGGGCGCTTTACACTGCCTACGTGAGACCTGTCTTAGAGTATGCCGCGCCATCATGGAGCCCCCACCTGAAGAAACACATAAGGAAACTGGAGAAGGTTCAGAGGTTTGCGACGAGGCTTGTCCCAGAGTTACGAGGGATGGGATATGAAGAGCGTCTGAAGGAACTGAACCTTACGATACTAGAGAAAAGAAGGGAGAGAGGAGATATGATAGGGACATATAAAATACTCAGCGGAATTGACAAAGTGGAAATAGATGAAATGTTCACACGTAACAATTACAGAACGAGGGGACATGGGTGGAAACTGGAAACTCAGATGA
Source organism: Procambarus clarkii (assembly GCF_040958095.1). Taxonomy (NCBI): domain Eukaryota; kingdom Metazoa; phylum Arthropoda; class Malacostraca; order Decapoda; family Cambaridae; genus Procambarus; species Procambarus clarkii. Next base: position 27,691 of record NW_027190714.1, read on the forward strand.
GTCACAGAGATGTTAGAAAGTTTTCTTTTAGCGTGAGAGTAGTGGAAACATGGAATGCACTTGGGGAACAGGTTGTGGAAGCAAATACTATTCATACTTTTAAAACTAGGTATGATAGGGAAATGGGACAGGAGTCATTGCTGTAAACAACCGATAGCTGGAAAGGCGGGATCCAAGAGTCAATGCTCGATTCTGCAAGCACAAATAGGTGAGTACACACACACACGCGCGCGCGCGCGTGTGTACAGCCATGAGCGTATTTGATGGTGCCATAACCACACCATGAAGGTGCCACAACCACACCATGATGGTGCCATAACCACACCATGATGGTGCCATAACCACACCATGATGGTGCCACAACCACACCATGATGGTGCCATAACCACACCATGATGGTGCCATAACCACACCATGATGGTGCCATAACCACACCATGATGGTGCCATAACCACACCATGATGGTGCCATAACCACACCATGATGGTGCCATAACCACACCATGATGGTGCCATAACCACACCATGATGGTGCCATAACCACACCATGATGGTGCCACAACCACACCATGATGGTGCCATAACCACACCATGATGGTGCCATAACCACACCATGATGGTGCCATAACCACACCATGATGGTGCCATAACCACACCATGATGGTGCCATAACCACACCATGATGGTGCCATAACCACACCATGATAGTGCCATAACCACACCATGAAGGTGCCATAACCACACCATGATGGTGCCATAACCACACGATGAAGGTGCCATAACCACACCATGATGGTGCCATAACCACACCATGATGGTGCCATAACCACACCATGATGGTGCCATAACCACACCATGATGGTGCCATAACCACACCATGATGGTGCCATAACCACACCATGAAGGTGCCATAACCACACCATGATGGTGCCATAACCACACCATGATGGTGCCATAACCACACCATGAAGGTGCCATAACCACACCATGATGGTGCCATAACCACACGATGAAGGTGCC